>NW_010142812.1:0-15319 GCF_000699245.1 Pterocles gutturalis | reverse complement strand
GGAGCCGGACTTCTATGTGCTGAAAACTCAGACCTGCAGAACTAAAACTCTGGTGTTTGTTATCGTCTTACCAGCCGGGAGCTCCAGCCGAGGCCTGGCACCTTGCTGTACTGTATTCTTTGTATACAGCCAGCTAACAGAGAAAACTGCCCAAGCCAGGAGAGCTTACAGTGCCGGGGGTGCAGCCTGCCGCCGCCTCCTCCTCACCGCTCTTTGCAACCTGCGTCCCAGCCTCCTCCTGCCTCTCCTGCCTTGCTCCCATGAAAGCAAGGGAGAAGGAGCTGGGAGCTGGGACTCGTCTGTGAGTGGAAAGGCTGTCAGGGTCTCAGGGGGAGCTGGTGCCACCAGCACTGTCACATGCCCAGGGAACTGTCAAACATGTAAAGGGCGTGTGATTATTCCTTGTAAATTTGCCTTTCTCTAGACAACCCTATAGAGTGACAACTCAAGGTATGTGTGATTGCTGTAGCAATTATAGGAAAAGCTTAGCTTTGTCCCTTTAGATTTATTTTGCCATCATGTGGGAATGACTGGTAGGGATGGGAGATTTTTTTTCCCCAAGGGATACAGAGTCTGGACAGAGGGTGGAACAAGAGCTGTGTCCTGCCAGCCCTTTTTCCTGGCTACCCAAACTCCACTACTCAACCGTACACAGCTCCTAACCCCAGACCCAACGCGCTTTGGTGTGGGAGCGACACAAAGAAACACAGATTCTGCACCAGCATATTGCAACCTTTGGAGGTCAACAATATACAAAAAGTAGCAACTCTGAATTTTGATTATAAGATTGTGAAAAAAAAATGTTTTTCTGCGTCTGTATCAAGCACAGCTTTATTGGTAGAAGGGAATGGAAATGTCATTCCTCTGCCCTTTTTTCTTGCTGTCTCAGGACAGATTTTGAAAATGACCATGGGTTGAAGTAGCAGCTCGGTCCTTTCATTTGTAAAAAATGCTGGCATGAAACTTCTCCCTGCCCCCACCTTGGTCCTAGCTATATCCTTGGGCACTGCTTATCTGCGCAGATGGCCATATCCTCCTGTTGATTCTCTGACACTCGCCTCTTGCCTCTTCAGTGGATGGATGGGCTTGGTTTATTCCAAAGTGAATGTAACACCCTGGGGTTTCCTGAGCAAAGATACAGTTTTCCTTTTATAGTTGGTTTTGGTACATGGAGACAGAGGCGTTCCCGTTCCACAGGTCCTTCTTCTTTTCAGTTGAATGTTTTCTACTGTCTGCTCTGCAATATGCCTACGACTGCGGCAGGAGAGAACAGCCCAGCTCCATGAATGCCTAAGGGTGCCCTTAGAGCAAAGCACTGACAAAAAATTGTAAGGCGTGGAATAAACCCTGCCCTGGGATCCTTTTCCAGGCTTGCTTCTTAGTTCAGATGGGTGGATTGGTGCGGCAGCCACTGGAGATGCTCTCCAAGTAGAAACACCCGATTCAGTTTTAGTGAAAACACCCGAAGAGCAGCTGAGCATTTGGGCTCAACCATCGATGTAGCTACAGCTGGGGACCCTGGACACCATGTTAATAACAAGACATCTGTTAATTGTTTTTAAAAATATTAATATCTGTTTGCAACATCACAGCATATGGAAATCCCGCAGGTGCCAACTGGAGTCTCCACGAAGGGCAAAATCCTGTCCCCATTTAAGGAAACCCCAAATCACAAAATTGTCAAAGACTGCAGGTGCCAATTGCCCTTTGCAGGGCTTACTCCATACCAACATTATAAAGAAGGCGTTTTTTCCTGTGCTTACCCATTAACTCTAAGACAGGTAATTTTCCTAATGAAATCAGTAGTAGCATCTTTGTCCTTTGATCAGGTCGCTTGAATTACTCTGTGCCTGTATCTGTGCTAACCCCCGCGGTTTTAAACCTCAGCCTAAGTTCCTGCAAAATTTAGCCACAAGTACATGCATTTCCATTCTTCTCTTGTTTGCTCCCAGTGATGCAAGCTTCATTATTCTTTCATTTCTTCCTCCTTCTTCCCACTCTTGTATTTGAGGCTTCTTTACATGCTTTGTTGCTCTGCTTCCCACCTCCTCTTCATTTAGATCCTTCCTAAAGAAAAGAGTGTTTTAGAAGACCCACATTTGCAAGGGAAAAATATTAATAGTGGAAACTTTCTCAGAGATGCATTTTTCCCATGTCTCCGAGTGCATCTTGTCTCTCCGTATCAGTCTTAGCACTGTTAACTCTCCCATGTAGAGCGCTGCTTTACTATCTGTGTCTGCCGGATGGAATTAACAGAGATGAAATTCTTACCTCTCTCCAAATGGGGGAGAATTTATGATTTATGCTGTAGAATGTTTTCCCATGATCACGTCAGTCCATTTTGTCTAATTCTCCTTCAAGTTTTTTATTAAGCCTTGTATTCTTGGACAGTCTGTAAATCTGGGCTATCTAGCTGGCAGCTCCTGAGTTATTTCTGGCCTCTTGGCTCCAGAGCAGCCCCAGGGCCCAGGTGACGCTTCTCCAACCTCAAGAAAAAATGTCCCCACGACCTCCTCTCTGCTGCCAGCACAACGCAGTGCTTGCTCCAGGGACAGACAGATGAGAGGCACTTTGCCACAGGGATCCCTCTTGGGAATGGCTCCAGTCCCACAGGAAAGGCAGCTCAAAAGGAGTTTGTCTGCATCTGCAAAGTAGCTGTATGTCCTGCTACAAAACCCCTGGCTCTCTTCAAGGCCTTGCTGTAGCACCATGGGATTATTTACCAAGGAGCAGAATTAGAAGGTGTTGCAGGAGGTGTGCACAGTGCTCCCATGCATGCCCTGCTCCACAGCTCTGTTGTGTTGTGTTGTTACCCATTCTTTTTTTTTCACTTCCAAAATTGTTTATCAAGGCTTGGGAGCTCCCAGGTATTGTGGTTAATGGGAGCCACGTGAAAATGGACAAAACTGTGGTAGGAAATTGGTCACCATACAGCTGCTCACTCATCACTTCCAAAATGGCATTTTATAGCTGTGCTGTTTACCCTTTTTGTTTCATGAACATGTTTAGTCTCTTCATTTGGACACAGAAATAAAAATGCCAGTGCTTTGAGCCAGATGACATGTTTTTAAGGGCAGAAGATGTCAGTGACTTTTTTCTACTTACCCATTTGCCATTCATATCTGACAGTGCAAAACCACAAGTCAAATAAAAAAAAAATTCATATAAATTTTCAGATATACCTAATATAACTAGTGCCTCAGTTTTTTGTAAGCCTGACTTGACTTATGCTTAAGATTTTCCTAGGACAAATACCCACCTATTCCAGGTCAGTTTAGTATTGCCTCTCAGAAGCACCAATCATATGGCCCAGCCCCTGCACCAAAACGCTCCCATTTCCAGTGCTGTACACCCAACCACTCCGCCGTGTAAGGCTGAGCCCCAGACAAAGTAGTGAAATACAGGGGGATTACGGTAATGACATTCCCTCTTTCATGCTTATGAATCCAGTCCCACTCACATTCCCCATGGACAGCCAGGCAGACCTTTTATGGTCACACAGGGGTACTTAATTATGCACATATATGTGTTCTTGTACTACTTTAATAACAGCGTTAAGAGTCACTTGAGAAATAGATTTGATTCTATGAACCAAAAGGATAAAACTGAGGTTCTCTGGTGGACAGTGAAACTGGATTTTTTTCACTCTTCCTTATTTTATTTTTGTTAATGTCACCCTTAAACTTTGAATTATCCTGCAAGTATTAAGGCTCATTAACTTTGTTTCGGCTTGTACTTTGTGCTAATGGAACCTTTTTTGTAACAAATATGAATAATTTGAATGTTAAGGCTTAAATGTTTAACAAAAGTCATTAGTAGAATTATGTGTGAGGACTTAGATGATGGTGTTGTTATGGTTACTGCTGTATCTCTGGCTGTCAGTGGTCTTTCTGACTTGCTCTCTGCTTATGTCAGGCCTTGAGCTTTTACCTTTCCGTGGATGGGATAATCTGATTCTTGCATACTTACAGCAAGCTCCAGCCTACATACCCTGTGCATTCTCCAAGCTCACACATGTACGTGAGAACAGAGACCTTCAACCTTCCTGCGTGACCCAAACAACATTTTTAAAACAGAAGAGCCATTAAACCATTGAAATAAAGCATGTTGGTTAAAAAATATTTCACATCCACTTTATCTTGTAGTCTTGCCAACGTCTACTGAATTAAACATCTACAGATCTGAGCACTTTCAACCCATTTTGGAGTCTTGCTCTCAAAAACCTTTGTTTAAATGGTCCTCTGTAAATTCTCTGCGGTCTTTCATGTCTTGCTTTCCAGGCGCCCACATTCCTCCTGGGAGAATCTCTCCAGTGAGCCTAGCAGGGGCCCAGCCAAAACATCACAGTGAAGGGCACTTGGTTTGTTTCCCAAGTGTTTCCTCAAAAATGTATGCCTGGATCCATCTTCTGTCTCCTGGGTATGCGTCTTGACAATCCAGCTATTGAAGTAGCTCAATGTATGCACACAGTAAACATGTCAGCACATCACATTCATAAATTATTACAGGCAATGCCAAATCTGCCACAAAGATTTTTCGACTTGAAGCCATAGAAGAGGATCTTCAGTGGCAGAAATGCTGAAAGAATGAAGGCAAAAAATAATAAGATTATATCTTAACCTCATGCAACTAGGATCCAAGACGGCATGTGCTTTATGGCCAATGGAAAAAAGACTGATGACTATTCAGAGGCAGATTTTAGAATAACGCAAAGCTACCAGAAAAACTTTATGAAGCTCTTCTGGTACTGCCAAACTTAGTCCTACCTGTCTGTCTGAAGGGATCGCTGGGAAGCATGGTAGTCTGCAATGTTTTGTAAAACTAGCTTTCCTTTTATTTTCAATTCTTTGATCAATCATTGTGGAATTTACACAGTAGTTACACGTGTTACTTTGGTTGCAACCACTAAGATTCAGTCAGCTTTTCTGGCTATTCCAGGTTTAGCCCGAGGCAAAGGGATGCTCACTCTGCCTCCTCATTCACATCAGCATCTGCTCCCCAGGCCTTTTCCTTGTCTCCCTCGTTCTCCCACATATTCCCATCCTTCTTAGGCTGCCCCTGAGATGCTTCAGACCTGGGTAGAATGGCACATGCATAAAGTCAAAGAGTGAAAATCAGACCATTAATCTCCTAATCTCCGTTACTTTGGGATTTGTCAAAACTTGGGGCTGCACCAGGTATGGCAGCTGTGCCTGGCAGCTTCTTGAGACTCAGCCTGGGCAGGTGGCGGCAATTTTAGTTCTGCCAGTGCCCGGAGCTGTGGAGGAGCAGCTTCAGGTTTGCCCCAGTGGTGCATTAACTTCCTGTGAGCTGCTGAGACTAGGCGTTCATCCTTCAAGCCCATGTTTTGAAATTCCCATGTAACTTCATCTGGCTTTGCATTTCCCAGGTATGTAGTTCTGGCTCCTTCCAGCGATGTTTTTAGCAAGGCTCTCGATAGATTATACACTGGCCTTCGCCAGGGCACTCACCAATCAGCCGTTTTAATTATGGCAGATTTTTTTCCCCAGCATCTTAGTTATTTCATTAACTTTCAAGTTCTGAGATTAATGGCTTCTGATTCTATGAATCTGAGTCTCTTTTCTTTTTCTGTGCTTCTAATACTGTCTTGTCTTTCATGTGTGTGAAGAGTAAATGAACAGGAGAGAGATTTTTACTACCATCCTATTAGTCCAGTATGCCCGCTACACGTTTTATACTTCTTAGGCATTTTAAAAAACTCTGATACTTGTATCAAAATTAAGGAAGTGAAAGTAAACAAGGAAACCTCACAGGTGTTGGCCCCCATACCTGATACAAGCAGTAGGACTGGAGTGTTGTGTGGTGAGAAGACAAGAGCCTTTTGGCTGTTCTGCCTTGAGAGGGATGGAGAAGCCCGACCACAGATTTCTTCATAATCTCCCTCTTTCTCACTTGCCAAAGTCTGTGCTCTGCTCTGTTAATCTCACCTGGATTGACACTAGTAACATGGCTTTGCTGGATCATGTTTAATTGTTCGTATATTTGGATTAATTTAACATGAGCTTTACTGAGTGTTTCCTTCTGCAGACGGAGAGCTTTCTGTTTCTAATGGGCACAACCACTGTATTATTCTATAGTCACCCCCTTGTCCCTGAAAAAAACAAAACCTCCACATTTTATTAGGATGAATCAAAGGAAGTGATCAAGTTATCTTGTAAATTAGCTTTATGGGCATCTCATTAAATAACGCAAGTCATAACAATGCAGTGAATCAGAAGACAGAACCTTTTCTGCCAATTTTTGGCTTTTCTTCCTTATATGTTTATGCTACTAGAGTAGCCCATCTGGTTTAGATTGTAGCATGGAAATCACAGGACTTATCCACCATCCCCTGACTTGTAATTCTGGAAAAGACTGGAGGTAGTTTGGCAACATAATAAGTTTCCCTGCCTCCTGTGGAAATAAATCTCCAGCGTCAGAATATATAGAAGCAGACAATGGGGCAATTTCAAGACATAGACTCAAGCTACAAAATGGGCAGCTGAATCCAGATTCAGATGATTTCTAGTAAGTCAGTGGTTGAAGTTCACAGTGAGGGCTATTGTAAATTAAGTAGGGATTAGCTGTGCAATCTACATTCAAGCCCAAATTTGGACACCACACCTCATGAAGTTCAGCAACACCTTGATGTCTGAATCTGGTCTGAGTCTCCAGGCATTTCCCACTAAAATCGAGGTGTAAGTAGTCTGGTTCCTTCAATAGTCCGCTGAATACAAGTGCAAATGAATGCTGTGTCTGTGGCTATGGCAGAATTATCCCTTGCAGCTATTTGTGTGGTGATTGTCTCAGTACCATTCATGTATTAGTGCTCAACATTCACGCAATCAGAGAAACATTATTGTCTCCATTTTACAGGTGATGCATGAAGGCGCAAAAAAGACTTGGTCACACATGGAGCCTTAATACGTCTGGGAGTTGAGTCCTCAACCAGTGCTGCAACAGCAGAGCCAGCTGTTCCCCAGCTGAATTCGATGTGACATACTACTACAGATATCTGACACCTAAATAGCGCTCTCCTTGCAGTGTTCCCAAAGCCCTTTACAAAGGTGGCTTAGTAGCCTTCTTCCCAATTTGCAGGTGGAAAATGGAAAACACAAGCAAGTCCTTATGAAAGGGTCTTACCCACTGCAATGAGTATCTGAGTCAAGAGAAGGTCCAGGCCTGTGAAATGCTTTGAGATACTGAGTGGGACATTTACCAAGTTTTAAGGCATGATTAAATACGGTTGCTCTTTGTTCATAAACTGTTATGGGATGCTGTGTCTAATCACAGTGGAAACTCAGAAATCCCCGTGTGTCCTTGTTTGGCCAGCAGCAGCAGGGGTAGGAGGTGCCAGAATGACGAAGCGCTGTATGCTGCCCTGTTTCAGACACTCTGCATATATCCAGCCACGTGGAACCGATAAGGGCTTTGAAACTACCTGGCTGATTTGTATAGAGCATGGAACAAGTTGTCATTTAGCCTCTTTGAGATAACTGATGTGGCCACTGGTTTTCATTACTAAGTGACCATCAAGATAAAGAGAGATTTATTACTTTTAAGGCAATGAGGCAAGTGATGCATTCTTCACGTGCCAAAGCAGACGTGGACAGTTCTTTCAGTAACATCTGGGTTTTTGTAAAGGGACAGGACTGAAAGAGAGCCAGAGATCTGAACTGCTGCCTGCTTTAAGAGACGGCATATCCAGAGGCAGAAGCATCACAGCTTGGATCTTTCTCTCTGGTGGGTCAGTTTGGAACATGGGAACCAGTTTTTTCTCTTGTCTTCCATTAACATGTATCTAGAATAATGCCACTGAGGCCACACAGCTCCTCCACAGTACAGAGACAGCTGTGTCCCTGTGCTGGAGGAAGGAGCACAGCTCCGGTGTGGAAGGAAAGTGACTGTGTGGCTGGTGGTGGCTCTCATGCTGTGTGGCTGCACAGGGAGCACAGGCTGGGGTGCCAGGGAAATGGAGGGGTCCGACTCCAGTGCATCCACTCCTCTGTGTCTGGGCCCAAACACTGGGAATAATAAAATTTGTCAACATTTTCTTCCACAGAGTACAACTCTCAAGAGCAAGTGGGACTGTTGCTTAGCCTAGACAAGATGCGACTATGATAAAATATTTGAGAAAACAGAAATAACAGTGGAAAATAGGAATGCTGGTAGAGATGGAGGTCACAGCTTGTGGATTCCAGACAGCAGGTGCTGGCATTTATTTACCCATGAAATTTTAGTTCTATATCCTATTCTGTCACTACTGGAAAATGAGGTTATAACCCTCAGACTTGAGAGGCCCTGACACTGCTGCAGACTCTCTGAGACTTCAGGGTGGATGTTTGGCCTCTTCCTTGTTCAGTCCCTCCCTGTGAAATGGGGAGAACAGTTCTTCCCTACTTCGCAGACCTGCTGTGCAGATGAACATGTTAACAAATGTGAAGCCCTCAGCTACCGAAGCAATGAAGGCCACTTAAGTGTGGTAAATAGAGCAGAAAATACATCGTTGTGTGAGGATGCTGGTTAGCCTGCGTCACTGCAAAGCTCAGCAAACACCCGCTGCTCACCGGCTCTGACGTATAGCATGGCTTGCCACCTTCTCCAGTACCAGGATTATAGCCTCAGGTCACCAGAAACTCCACAGATACCCCAGAACATCCAGTGCCTGGCATCAGCTGCTGAAAGGTTTGGGGAAATCCCTCCTCCAGTTGTGCTTGGGTTTTGGGGGAGCAGGCGTGGAGGTTGCAGGCAGCACCTCCTAACCTGCTGTGCCATGGGGCCCCTCGCACACCCGCTGAAAAATACTTGTGGAGCTAACTTCAGAGTTTTAATCTACAGTATTCATTCAGTATACCTGGCTTTATGGTTGTTGTGGGAATTATAACTAGGAATTTCCTGACTTTGGTGCAGATGAAAATCTCTGCACAGTGTAAACGTGGTCCAGCTGGGAGCAGGGCAGGGCTGTGGAGCTGCTGCTAGAATTGGGCACAGTCGGGGGTTTTAATGTAAAATTGGGGGTACTGTTGTGTGCCTGCTGAAGCTGGAATTAGACTGGGATGATCTTTCAACAAAGATGAGCATGGTATTTTGCCCAGCAAGCCTGCTTTCCAGCCATGCAGTCTTGCACTGCTGGGCATTGCTTCCCCTCTTTCTGCAGCAACACCGTGTCTCAGGGGCTCATCCTCACCAGGAGGATGGGCTACAGCAAGATCTTTGCTCATGACTGTAACCAAAGATGGAAGCAGCAGCTCTGGGCAAAAACACCCAGCTATAGTTTCCTGGAAATGTCAATTTCTGGAAAATGCAATGCATTGAATAACAGTGCAGCTCTGTTACTGAAACATTAGGGACTTGGCCTAAAGGTCCCTCAGAAAAATGCCTGTTAGCTAGTGCAGGCTGGGTTGCTTCAGGTGAAAATCAGAAATGCAGCAAAAATCTTATTCTTCAGAAAGCTGCTTCATGAGCCCCAGGGCTAGGTCATTTCTCGCGGGGGAAGTTCAGGACCACGCGGACAGCCAGACTCAGGGAGAGACACCCCGGCTGCTCTGCTCTGGAGGTGCTGCTCGTGCCATGGTGAGTAACGGCTTTTCACCATGTGCATGAAAAGGACACACATCACTGGGACAAATACTGCTCCTGCACTGGGTTGTACACAGGTGTGAGGTATGCACAGTGCTGCTGTGAATTTAATTCACTTACTGTGAATTAAAAGGTCTAAGCATTGCTATGGATATACTGGCATTGCGCTTGACAGAGGGAGAAACTGAACTAATTGCTCAAGGATGCACAAAGACGGGAAGGAGCAAAGAGTTTGGGTCTCTGCACTTCTAACTGAATGTCCTTCTCTCGACAGTGTTACAGCCCCATAAACACACCTACCTCCTCAGGCCTCCATGTCTGAGAAGTGCCCTCTGCATCACTTGTTTCCATCAGAATTAGCTGTTTAAAATATTCAGATATGCCTCCCACCTTTTTTCGCTTTTCCTCTGATCTTAGAAATACAGATAACATCCCTTGGCGGCCAGGCTTATCAGCCAGGAGTCCTTGGGTGAGCTGTGGAAAGTGGCATGTTCCCTAGTTGTTAGAAAAACCTAATGCTTGTATAGCATTGTTCAGAGGTGTGTAAAGACACAACACCTATGTTAGGACTCATTACAGGAAACGCATCAAAAAGAGCAGTTACATACAGACACTGCATCTAAAGCCATTTGCTGTGGGATTGCCAAACAAAAATTAAGAGGGAGGTTTACTCACCGAGAGCAGAGCTTTGCTTTGAAAACGGGCTTGCTGATCTCAGTCTAAACAATTTGGGATCAAGGTCTTTTTTCACTGCAGGAGGGACCTCAGGCTCTTGCCCTAAAAGAGTCACAGATTACAGAAAGGCAACGCAGCAAAGGAAAGTGACACGCTGACATGACACACTGCCAGCTCCCTGCCAGCTGTTTCAGCCAGCACCTCAGATGAGCCCATCGCCCTCCTGCTCCCAGCTTGTGGGTCTGAGCTGGGTATTTCGGTGTCTGTCCCCAGCTGAGCAGGTCAGTCCCTGCCTGAGGCTCTTCTGGGAGAAACACTTAGGCTTCACCCCAGCTCAGGCTGCTGAAGCTACGTGGCCCTGGCAGCAAAGGTGTCTCCAGGTCACCTGGCTGCTGTACCAGGTCCTTGAGACCCCGCAAGGGGAAGTGGCATCAGGAAAAGGATGGCACAGACAGAGAAGTAGGAAAAGAGTTGGGACCTGTGATGTGATATCGGTCCCATTTCCTCCCTGCTCCAAGTCCTGCCTGGGTAATGAAACGAAGAGGACACAGAGACATCAAAGAAATCTAAATGATGCCACTCACCACCTCCTGGAGATACTAAAAACAATCCAGAAGAAAAAACATTAACTCCTGGGAGGTTAAATCAGCAAACCATTACTAAAAAAGATAAAGGGAGACAAATTTTCTTAGGAAGCAGCAAGCACAGGATCCTCAGAGGGATCAAACAATCAAAAGGACTCTTGTGCCTTTGTTTCTTCAAGTCAGGAATGAACCAGATGCATATGAAATAATTTTTAAAAATCAAACCCTGCATTACTTAGTATGCTGCATGGTGAAAAAAGACCATTGTAACCTATTACATGCTTTAATGAGAAATGAAGCTGTCTCTCCTAATCCTTTAGAAGAGACTGGCGTGCTCAGATCTGGGTTTATTCCCTTAATTTTACACTGGCGTTTTCTCTCACAAGTACAGCAGTGCCTTTTGTGGCTCTTCCTCCCTTGTTCTGTCTGAAACCGAAACTCCTGAAGGCTGAAGGAAGGGCCCTGTTGCAGCTTCATGAAGATGTGGCTTCATTGCTTCAAAAGGAAATTATAACAAAGATTAATTTATCCCTTCTTTGAATAATCTTAAAATGATAAGCAGTAAATCTGGCCTTGTTTCTGCCCATGTTTTGTCTTGAGGGACTTAAAAATGTAGTGTGGTAGTCATCAGGCTGGATAGTGTCTTCCCCAGAAACCACATTTCAGGGTCTTTTGCTCAGCTAGCAAGTCAAAGTTGGCTCAGTTTTCTCTGACTTCCTAAACAAATGGGACCGTTTCCCGCTGAGACTGTTCTGCCTTCTGCCCTGGAAGGATGTGGCATGTGGGTTGGAGAAGCAAGGGGCTGCTGGAGTCAGGCTGGGATCTCCACGTACTGCAGATACATACACACACACACACACACACACATATTGAAGAAGCAGCAACCTTGGACTTCAAAATTTCAGACTGGAAGCTGCACACTTATAAAGCAAAATAAAATATTTTTAATTTCCAGTACTGCCCACTGTGATAACAACATATATTGAAGTGTCTGGGGTATTTCTGGAATGCAGGATCGCTGCATATTTGCAAATCAATGGGTGAAAGACTCTACATTTGTAATGATATGAGAGATCGCAGAGTCTGTGATGGAATCACTCTGACCAGTATCTGTTTTGTCACTCATCTGCTAGCAATAATAAATGATGGGTCTAATTCAACAACATTCACATCTTGCTTTTATCTATATAGAAGTCTCAAGAAGTAATCTTCCATTGCCCTGCAATGAAACTGGCTATATTTTTTGATGAACTGTGCTCTAAAAATGTGTCTGTACTTGTTATCACCATGCCTTGGTTATGAAAGTCTAATGCCAAAAAAATGAACTTGCTTACTACATTATCAGGACATGCTTGGGTTTTTTTCTGCTTTCACCATCTGCTTGCTTTCATATGCTTTCCATTACTGAGACAGCATATTACACTGCTAGCAGAATTAGGAGGAATAATTTAGCTCACAAAACAAACATGATAGAAAATACAATGGGCAACATTATGCTCTCTCTTCAGTCTGAAATCCACTGAAGTCTGTTCTGTGACACCTATCTGGGTCAAATTATTTTCTTAATCCTAAAGGTCCATCTCAAATTTACTTCAGTGAGGAAATCTGGTGTAGATGAAGGAGGAATGCAGCTCACATTATGCCTAACATCTAATTTAATGGAATAAGGGGTTTTCTTCATTCCTGTGGTATGCTACACTTTCAAGCTACTTACTGAAGTAGGTGCAATCTATTTAAGGCTTACCTAACATATACCGTGCATGGAAATGGCAAGGAAAGGTCTTCCTAGGCTGGCATGCCCTCTGGGTGAGGGCAGCCAGCAACACCAGCTTCCACAGAGCAGCATAAGCAAGAGGCCTTTTGAAAACCTGATTGTAAAGAGGTGGCCAAGGAGAGGCTGTACTCTGCATGTGGGCTGGTGGGAAGAGAGGCACCCCAGCACAGCACTCACCAGCTGGTGGGACTGCAGCTGCTTCACCCTCTTACGAAGAAGACATGGACCCAACAGGCTCTGCTGACGGGCATGCCTTGGGAACCCCTGGCTGGTGCTGGACAGATGGCTCTGCTTGGAGTTGGCTGGTGAAGAAGGACAGTGGCGAGACTGAGGGTGTGTTTGCGTTGTGTGAGCACAGAATTTTTGTGCTGATCCAGTGAGGAGGTGGCTCTGTGGAGCAGCCTGAGGAGGAGGAGAGCCAGCCACACCTGGTGGTACCTGCCAGAGCCTGAGCAGGGAGGGAGGCTCTCCAGCAGCATTGCCATACCTCGACGTAGCGAGCACCAGGAAAGCACCAGCTCCATTGTTTGGGGAGTGCAACCTGGCTGCAAAGGCAGCACGGGCAGCTGGTGCAGTGGGTAGCAGCTTTGCCCACTTGCACTCAGCCCACTTCAATGAGGCGTACTGGCCTTTGGGGTTTTATTTTCAGGGAGAGAAGAGCTGGTGCCAGAAAAGAGACTCATTGGGGTCATTACTCATATTATGAATTGATGTGAGTGCTTTCAAGGGTACAACCCCATACAACAAAAGTTTTTCAGGGATCATGAACAAGAATGCAGGCTTTGTATTAACAAAATACAAAAAAAGAGAATAGCTTTATACACTATGATATGAAAAACACAAGCATGCTAGTGATCTATAATGGCCTGGCCATTCCTGTTTTTCTTACAGACAAAGAAAAATATGGTTCTGCTGTGTATTCTTCTCTCATTCTACTAGGGAGTCATGCACTCAGCTTTCATGAATGCTCTTCAGTCAAGATGATGCTATACCCCTTAGTCTCAATCACTTCCACTAGTATCTCCGCAAGGAGATGACTAGTCTGAATGAAAAGAAAGTAGCAAAGTGGAGAGGTTCACTCCATTGCGTAGCAAGAGCAATGCAGAAGGACTTGGAGGTGAAGCTGAACATCTTCTCTTTATTACATAATTACAGAGAACAGAGAAGCACCACTTGTCACTGGCTTATGCACTCTCCCTTCTGCCACATTTACTAAAGCTTGTTTTCAGGTTTCACCATAAAAGAAAATGAATGGAACCAGGTTTATCTCTGCCATGAATTGAGCACATGGCTGCTGTTTCTTTTCACCCATACAGCACCATTTTGAATGTTCTGAATTAAATCACTGCTTAACAAAATAAATCGTAGTATATAAACATCAATTAATATTCATAGTAAGTGAACTTCCTCCCAGATTTACTTCTGGTGAATAGAACTTGGCTCTAGTCCTTGAAAACCAGCACTGAAAGAGCAGAGCTGAAGCTGTTATAAATTATCGTGTGTGATGGCAGTGTTATAGACTGGAAGTCTATCAATGTGAATCATCATAAATCAGGAAGGAACTTACACCAAATGTGCTGCTGCAATAAACAACAGGCTTCCACAACTGAAAAGCACAATTGACATCAAGTTCTTGATTCAACAAAACATTACTTTCTTCATGACATACAAGCTTTGATTTCAGAATATGGCCCTGCACTGCTTTTCATTAGGATGTTAAAAACATTACTTCCTTGAGCAGTTCTACCCAGTGTCTCCCCAGCTGGAGGAGCTGCAGGCAAATAGAACTTAATAGGAAATTTAGGGTATTGATACATTGTTGTTGTTTTTAGCAGGTTTACTTTGACTTAATAACACAAGGAAAACAATTTATCTGGACTATATATGGCTAATAGCTCTAGGAAACTTGGTTATCTAAAGCAGCATCTTGCAGAAACTGTAATGGATTCTTCTCTGTGACATGGTAAATCATAAAGACTGCATGAATAGGTAGATCTGAAGATGAGAAACACTGCTGAGGATCCACCTGGCAACAGGCACCCACTGGAAATCAAATTACTGTTTCAACTGCTAGCATGGTATAAATTTTTTGATATTGGGTTGCTTGGTTGTGGTTGCTTGCAAATGAATTTGATTATTAGAAAAGGGAAGATAATAACCAGGAAGTATTTGAGCTCAGCAAGTTGTATATACTTCCCTGTTGACTTCAAAATGTGTCTAAACACATACAAATCAAAACAAGTTAGTGGTATCGGTGCCTTCATTATTCCATCCACTTCAGTTCGTCTTATGAACTGCAAATTAGTTCTTCACATATTTGTCATGATTAGGTTAGATTTATGAGTGACTCATAATAGATGGATAGTGGAGTACACAATAAAGGATGAGGAAAAGCAAGGAGGCTGGTGTCTCTGGCATGCCTCCGGCAGGGATAATATGTGGTAAACATGCTAAAGGCACTCCTTTCCTGCAGAGGGGTGGTGAACATTAGCATAGTATTCATACAGCTCAGATATTCCCAATAAAGACCCTGAAATACCTGTTCCTCATTCAGGGCAAACAGGTTTCCAAGGGAAGACTTTACTGCCTTTTTGTTTTTCTTTTAAATCTGGAAACCAAGCTTTAAAAAAATGGAGAGAGAATGAGAAAGAGAAAAAATGGTTAACGTTGTTATTTTTTTTCTCATAGAATCATAGAATCATAGAAT
>NW_010142811.1:0-9618 GCF_000699245.1 Pterocles gutturalis | reverse complement strand
CCTGGCTCGGGGCGCGGAATTGGCCTTTACACCGAGCTACGGGTAAAGAAACGGGTCTCAGCGCGGGGGAAGGGGATGTGCCGTTCCTCTAAAGACAGGGTTCGTTTTTTTTTCTTATCTCCTGGTGCTGGGTTCCTCTGCAGCCCCGTGCAGTTTGCTCTGTTCAGCTGGAACAGCCTGCAGCAGGTATCAGCCAGGAAACTGGTGAAAAAAATAGTCACGCATAATTCAGGGTCCTTATAGAAATTTAAAAACCACAATTAGTTGCAATAGGGGAGCAATCAATCGCATGGAACGTGTAACCCAAATAGTGACGCCAGCTTTTGGAGAGCTACTCATTAATTTAAAGCGCTGAGGTTTTGAAGTGTTCAAATGAGACAGACCAAATTTGTAAAATAGTATTGTTTTCTCTAACTGTTTGAGAGGCTTTTGTGAATTAGTGTATGCCTGCTACTGCTGATACGTGGTAACCTAATGTGCTGCTTGTTAAGAGAATTCAAACTCTAACTTCGTAACTTGAGTTGCATCTGGTCTTAAAATGAGAAAAGCTGATGCTGCTCTGGAACCAGTCTGTTAATCCATCAGCCCGTGCTGGGGTCCTCTATCACTTTTAAGTTGTTCTGTAGATATCCACAGCAAGCTTAGATGAGGACCCTTGCATATGTGTTTGTAGGAGAGAGATTTTCATGTCTCTCTTCCTCCTCCTCTGTCTGTAGATGTGTAAAACAATGACTCCCTGAGGTACTGTGAACCTTACCCGCTGCCCATTGCTACTACTAGCTATACAAATAGGAGTTACTATTACGAACATGAAATCAGTACCGGGGGCTTGCAGACAGGACTTCACAGCAAGCTACATGAACACACACAAAAACATGTTTCCTGTTCCCCACTGATGTGGCGTATGATGAGAGTTGGTACCTATTCAGCACATCAAATTTTAGTGCATCTGTTAATCTAACAGTTAAAAGTGCATATTGTCATTCATTCTGCACATGCTTTCCAAGCCAACAGTTCCTCATTTTTCAGAGGCAGCATTGCTGAAGTGGAGTTTGAGCGGTGGTCTCCATCTGTGGCTCAAGATATCGCTGGGCAGTGACCGCCACTCTGGGTACACTGCAGAAGCAAGGATGTGATTCCTCATAGTGGAACTGTTCTCCATGGGCTAGCAAAGATCCTAACTAATTTGTAGGTGAGGAGAATGGTGACCTGACATACCTGATCAGGTGGCATGCTCCATCTGAGAGAAATTCTCAATCACACAAGCTGCCATCTCTTCCCAAATTTTAACTCACATGGTTATGAATCAAGACCTGACAATACTTTTCAGGTGTGGGACAAATACCTGCACGTGCAGAGTTGTGGAACTCCGTGTTTACAAGGGGGAAGCTGTTCGCCATACTCATGTGGTTCTGGCTTCAGGACTGCCACCAAGGGACATCACTGCCACAACACAGACTTACTGTGACCATCCTGATGTATGGCTGGACTCCTGCTTGTGGGAGAAAACGGAGAAAAGAGCTGAAAAGATCCCTGCCACCACACCAGGAGGAAGGGGGAGGTCCTCTTTGATTTCCACAGAAGTGAGGCTTCTGTGGAAAGAGTCCTTGCCACTGGGAGTGAGGGCCCCCAGTTATCTTATGCAGGAGCAGAGGTACTGGGAAGACTTTAACTTACAGCAAGGGCAGACAAGAAAGACAACTGGAAACAATAGCCCAGCAGAGAGAGAGAAAATACTTAGATGGGATTAATTTTACCTAACTTTAGCTACCTGAGATTATGCAAAAGACACCTAGCTTTCAAAGTTAGGGAAGGTAAATCCTGCTCTGAAGCTTACCCGAGTGAACAGGGTTGCGAGGGAATAGCGATTTGAAGACAGAAGAGTTATGTTTAGATTGACAGATGAGGAAAATTACCTTTAATAGCTCCTTTTTTTCCCTTTTAGCTTTGGTTAGCAAAAAAAGAATATGGTTTCCAAAGAAAGCTCCTGGCCTTACACAGACAAATGATAATTTACAGCCATCTGTTCTCATCACCGAAGGCATGGTGCAAAGGGACTGTTGTGTGCTTCATGTGAGAGGAATCGACTCTTCTGTGGCCTTGTTCAAGTCTACAACATCATCTCAGACAACTGAAAAGCAGGAAAATTGACAACATCGATGATGTTGCTACAGGCATGTATATCATGAACAGATACATGAAAAACAGCTACAGCCTTCATTTCATTTTTGCCACTCTGCCTCAACACCACACATCCTCTCTGCAGCACATTCTGTAGCAAGCCAGCCCTGAGCACACACACGTCCTGCTCTCCCACAGCCCGGGGTTCAGTAAGAGCCAAACCACAAGAGTGGTGACTAACAGATGTGACCTTTTATTGGTTTGCTTTTTAATGCACTTGATGAGGGGATGAATCCACAACATACCACCTTTGCTTTGCTTTGGCTGCGTGATCCAACAGGTCTTCAGCATCATGTGCTTCCCAGAAACGAGTTCTGGGAAAGAACCCCCAGTGTGGTCTATGAGGAGGGCAACGAGGAGAGTCATCATTTCTGAAGAGCAGTCCTAATTCTGGCGCTAATTGTCAGAGAGCTGAGAGTTGCAGCTGAACCAGGTTAACAGGTCCCTGTCCTTTGGTTTATTCTTATCCTATCCACCCAAGATCTAGTTCCCTTTCCAGCTGAGATAGCACGTGTTTGCTCCAGCTGTCCAACGAAAGAGAGAGAGAGAGAGCGCGCAAGCAAGGGAGAAAAAATTTAGTTCAACTAAAGTGGATGATTTTGACAGCAAAGGATTAGGCAGTAGCTACACTTGAAGTTACCTTGCAGATTCTGGCAAGAAGTGTGGGAGAGATGGCTGGGGATAAGCTGGGAGCAGCAACCTCCGATCCCAGCTCCCGCAGCGAGGATGAGAAGTCTGGCAGTCCTCAGTGACACTGTGCAAATTATTTAACAATGCAGTTCACCTTTCTCTTGGGGCTGTAGTGAGAGAATTCCATGTACCAGTGATGCTATGAAACTTAAACAACTCTTGCAAAGAAAAAAAAATTTTTTTTCTTTTCTTTAGTTGTCTTTTAATATTCATTTTTACGATTTCAAGCTTAGGGAGGGGAGGAGAAGGGAGGGAAACACCTCACAGTTGTAGGGTGAGGGTGCATTATTATATTAATTTTACAAGTCAAAGCCCTGGTACAAATGATATTCAGGAAACAAAATGTAATTCCACAGGGAAAAATGCAACTATACTCCATCTGGGGAAAAAGAATTCAAATCACAGCTATTCATTGGGAAGAAGGATTCTTAGAAGCTGCAAAGCTGAAAGAGGCCTAAAATAGCTGGAGAGCAGACAGTAAATTAGACATGCCTGTAATTTGAGATGACAGGAGGGAAAAAAGAAAAAAGGAAAAACAGAAAGAAGAAAACAATGGGATAGCAGAGTTCATAAACAGAGACTGTAACAAAGGCCTCTGTTGGTGGTATTGTAGTGGAAACCCTGCGGAATACTGCATTCAGTCCTGAACATCTTCTCTTCAAAAAGACATCAGCAAACATAAAGCAATGATTTTTTTAGAAAAGCAGAAGTGATGAGGATTGATTTAGAGACATCGTCATATGAGTTGAAAGAATGAAATACAGCAGTGCACGGCGCATAGGACACAAAGCTACAAAACGTAGGCACCATGGGAGACAACTATTTAAGTTTGCAGAAGTGAGAGCGTTATTATTGTGAGGAAGGAGAAACTAGGATGAAATGAGGCCAAAAGTTCAGGATGAGTACTGCTACAATGGCTTGGCTGCAAGAGCCACTGCCTGGTGGAACAGTTGCTCTGGGAGACTTCTTGTGGCATTTTAAATAAGCACAACACTAGTGTTTATCCCTTGGCCCACCAAGCACAGTAGGCTAGTTGATCTTTTACAGAGGAATTTTCCATCTCTACTTTCTGTGTTTCTAAAGCTTCCTCCTCTGCAGAGCACTGTTTGTCACGTCAGTGGCAAACCTCTGAGGAGAAGACAAACAAACTAGCCCACAGGGAAAGAAGATCTACATGAAAAAAAGAACTAAAGCATATTTGTGTGTGATACTTTACAGTCATACCACAAATCATAGCCAGGCAAAGGCAGTGGCAACCAGTCTTCCTTATATTGACCTCTGCTAGAAACCCTAATATAAATTTCCAAAGGACACAAGCAAGCAGAATAGACTCTTCTTTCCATCCTCCTGCTTTAATTCTTCCCATCCCACTCCTGACTTCATTTGTCTCTCCGGCGTCAGCCTCCGCTCCATCTCCCTCTTGCCTTTCATCCTCAAGTTGAGTAAACTGAATGTTTAAATTCATTTCTTCGAATCCCATACATCCATCCTAAACCCTCTCCAATCTAGTTTCTATACCTTTAGCATCAGGATGGCATGTCACATTTTCTGAACACATTTTCAGTGAATCCTCAGAGAAGTTCCCATCTTCTCTGACACATTAGCCATTTTGGAAACACACAGCTGTCCTTTTGCCTTCTGTTTTCCCTGATGGTCTTCCTGTGGTTTCTTCCTAATTGCTTCATCATCATAACCTCCTTCAGCTTCCTAAGAGAAGGCTTTTTCTTTCAGTCACTTTTCTTCTCCTTCATCATGTCTCCAGGTAATTTCACGTATACAAAACCAGTATAACTACCAGTGCATGGCTGTACTCTCTACTCCAGTCCTATCTCTTCCTTTTACAGTTTACTATACTTCACTATAAATGACCCCCATCCCATACACGTTTACGTGGCCATTGTTTTTAACTGTTTTTAGCTGAGACCTTGTTTTCTCTAGGTCCTCATATTCAGGCAATGTCTGATTTTGCAGATACTTTCTGTGTGCCTTCTTTCAAATAATGTTCTTACTTATCCACAGAGTAATATCTCTCAGCCTGCCTTTAGTCACTTCATATCAAAATTACTGTGATATCTTTTTCCTCCAGCTTTTAAAACTATCATCTCAATCCTATCTATACGGAACAGTGCTACAAATGTCATCACCCTTGCCTCTCATGTCGAAAGCAATGCCTCTTACTTTCCGTACCTCTCCTAGCCTGTCCTCTCTACTTACCACCACAGCTCTCAGCCTGTCTTTGGGAAGTTTCTCACATCATAGTTTCACTGAAATTAGTTGTGCTTGCACTGAAAAAGGCCACCTCACACTCACACCGGCTTTGGCCATGAGCTCTGCCCCACATTGTCTCTGCCTTGTGCCATGAAATATCTATGTGACTGCACAGCAGATTGGATCACAAAGATGAACTGCGCTCCAAAAATTACACCGTCCTCGCTCCCCACAAGGAGCTTGACCGGACTCTCTTCTGTTGATGGCATTGGATGAAGGCAATTTGCCCCGTGGTTGTGTGAATCGCACAGTGACACCAGCCTAAGAGCCAAGGAGAACCTCAGTGTGTGTCCTTAGTTTGAGGACAGCCCCGAAAGCAGCACGGCAAGCTTCTCTGCCATGTGCGCTGCCTTGTTGCGAGCCTGCTCCATGGGGCTCACTTCCAGGTCACTGAGGATCTGTAGGCTGTGCCAGTAAAGAGGTCACTGTAGGTGACCAACAGCTCAGTTACCAGCTGTGGAGAAGTCTGATATTCCACAGATCAGCTGTCTGCTGGCAACAACTTTCGCTTATATTGTCTTTCAAAGCTGCAGAGTATGCACAAGGTGTAAGACATCTTTCTTATGGCAAAACAAGTGAATCACTAGGTGTTAGATGACTCTTACTGGTGAATGGATGCCAAACCACCACATCACGTTGTTCTAACTATAGGAGGTTCCTAAGGTGCCTTCCTTTATTCATCCCTGACTCGCTGTGATTCATCTGTCGGTTTTCAGTCTGGTTTTTTCACTTCCTACACCTCACTTGCTGACCACGCGATGCTCTGCAGGACAGAAGCACGCCGACACGATGAAAGCCACTACCAGGGGTAGAGCTCTCTTAGCAAGAAAAAATAAGCTTTCCTCCTTAAAACATCTAAATGCATTCAGCACTGTCACTTTGATGCAGGTGTCAGAGCCAGCTGAAGTCAAGGAATCTGTGTGGATGCAGCAGAAGGACATGTTCACCTCCTGAGCTGACTGGCACAAGAAACAGTTTAGTCAGGGGCCAAGAAGAAACCATGTGTCACACCAGAAGCGATCACAGTGGCTCTGCCTATATTTATAGTCAGAAAGAATGTGGGAGAGATGTGAACCCTCCCAGCCATCCCACAGTTGGTGGTATGATGAGCAGACATGCCTTCTTCCCTCGGAGCGGGTTTCTCATTTGTTGTCGTGTGGCATACGCCACCGATTTGGTGTAGTTGCTGACAACTGAGCCTCACCTCCCAGGGGTGACCTGCCTTCCTTGATAAAGGGAGGAATAAAGATGCAGACAGGTGGCATCGTCTGAATTCACGGCTTTACAGCTCAGTGCTTATTTACTCATCTGCTCTTGACTCCCGCTGGAAATGCCGGGTCATTTCTTCCAGATGTAGCAGTGCTGAGGTTGAGCCAAACTGGAAGATTCCCTTAGTAGCTGAAGGATCTTGTTTTGTCTGTGCAGGAACGACATTGTGCTGTGAGGGAGAAGGCTGGGCGGTGTCGGGGGGAGAAGAAAGCCCTCAGCCATTCAGACTTTATCTACACAGAGAAAGAGACTGGCAGAATTAGTGAGTTATAACTCCGGAACCGTATCCCTCTTTCTTGACCAGTTAAACTTTTTGAAGAGATGGTGTCACCTGGCATAGGAGTGTCAGTGACTTCTGGTACAGAAATGATGTATACAGTGAGGCTATACTGTAGAATTAAACTAGAGAGGCTGCGAAGGCTTGGTGGACAAAGGGAGGCATTCGAAAGGTGGACTGCATGTGAATATGCAGAGTAAGATGCGGATACCCAGAATATGCACAGCTTTTGGTAGTTCTGTGGATGGTAAAGTGAAGGACAGCTTCATGGAGTATTCCTCCATGTTATCAGATGCCTCTGATCCCAAAATTACCTCTTGTTATCAGATAGAGCCTTTGTACCACAAAGGCACCATAAAGTGAGAGGAAGGATAGAAGATGCTAAAAGTGCTGCTTTAATGAAGGTGCAGACCATGCCTCAATCTTCTGCACAGGTTGAGTCTTTGCAAGCCAGTAGGGTGTGTGCACTTGTGGAATTCAGCTTGTAACTGCCAGAATTAATGCATTTAACTGGAGAATCCCATATGCACGTGTTCATACTGCTTATGACCGATACTGTATGGTGGCCAAACAGCTGTGCGTGCAGGCACACTCTCCTCCAGGGAGCTAACATGAGTGTTTGAACATCCGCTGTGGAATCTGTGTCTAGGGCTCTGCATTTGTGTGGAAGAGAGCTGTAACCTAAGTGTGCCAATACGAAGCCAGGCAAATCAGTTTGACACATTTCCGGTTCTCAGAATTTTTCTCAGTCTCTCAAGTTTTTGATTTATTTTCAGAAACTCTCCACAGAGACTGTTCTTTATGTGGAACTTACCCTTCTGCCAGGCGAGGTTGGAATTTCAGCCATCCATAAAGGAAATCCGAGATTTTGTGTGTGTGTGGTGTGCCAGCTCACTAAAACAGACACAGGACCAACACTTGGGCTTTGCAACCAAAAAAAAATTCAACAAATAAAACAGTCTGCCTCTTGTCCTTCTCGCCCTCTCTCCCTCCCTCTCTTCCCCACCATTTTCACCCCTTGCTGAAACATGTGAAACCAAAATGGCAAAAACATTCCAAGCAAAGAGCGATTGACTCTGGGATATTACTCACCGGATCCATGCGCACCATGCCCTGGGCAGGCATCCCCTCTCACATCCTCCCTCTGCAATACAAGGTGCCTCTGCTGCCTCATGGCTAAGGAAAGGCACATCCTGAGCTGCGGCAAAAAAAAAAGAGACCTCACTAAAGCAACGCCTGGGCGAGCACTGCATTCCATCCCAGGCCGGGAGGCACCTGTGCAAAGAGCAGCAGCCTGCGGTGTTCACCTGCGGCTGGGGAACGTGCCTGTGCAGGGGCTCTGAGGCTGCGCCGAGCCTGCCGGGTGCTCAGGGAGGGAGGGGTGACATTCAGGCCCAGGCAGGGCATTGTGGAAGCGAGAGGCAAAAGCAAGTGCAGCTACGTGCTGTCTGACAGATCCATTTTCATCATAAATGATCAACGTGTTTAAAAATTAGTAGTTCTACCGGTGAGAGGCGCTTGCTTAGTCTAATTGAAATAGGGAACCTGTCTGATTGCACAAATCTCAGCTCGGTCAGGCTAGCAGAGACCTCAACCTCCGTTTTGTTACTAGGCAATGTAACATATTAATGGCCAGAATAAGTCTCTTTAGCTCAGTTTTATGTCTCTACCAGTAGCCAAAAGTAGATGCCTTGGGCGGACCATAGGAACAGGAAAAGCATATGGAAAGATGACTTCTCTCAGTCACCTCCACCACTATTTTTACCTGCATTAGCTAAGTTAAAGCTAGCAAGAGGTGCTCCCTGCACTTCAACTACTCCTTCTCTGCAGTTGCAGTTGTATTTGAATTTATTTTCACATTTATGTTTTCCAAAATCTGCAAACGGCAGATGAAAACTGGTGAAAACTCTGTGGCCCAAGGATGGCACACACTCCTGGGAGGAGGTGAAGAGAAATAACCAGGTTAACATGGTTAAGCTGTATTGTTGCCAAATATGTAGCCACAGCCTGAACTGCAAAGTCAGTGTAGTAAATTCTAACTAGCCATAATGTGATTCCACATTGTCCCCTTCTCTACACACAGTATTAACCAAAATATAAACCAGAATATTAACCAAAAAAATTCGTCCTCTGTTATAAATATGTAGGTTTAAGCAACGACATCTTCTGTCACCTCCAGTACCCTTGAAAAAGACATTTTGGTGACATAAGGGCATTTTTTTCATCTGACGAAAGCTGCAGTATGCAGCACTCCTCAGGGAAATCACAGAATCACAGAATGGTTTGGGTTGGAAGGGATTAAGATCATCGAGTTCCAACCCCCCTGGTTGGAGCTGCCGGCTCCTGGTGGACAGGACACAGACGGCTCCTGCACCTACATTCCTGCATGAGCCTGGCAGCAGGGAAAAGAGGGCAGAAAAAACCCGGATTAGCAGCTGACTTGGGACTATACAGATTCTTGTAGCTGCGATGTGTTGTACCACTACAGTGAGCTTCCAGTGTTTACTGTACACATACAGATGGGTACACGAGGAGATGGGCTGTCTGAATAAATAAACAGAAAAGGCCAGGGTCCAAGTCTGACTGAACAATAGACTGGGCAGAATGCAAGCCTCCTCTTCAGCTAGACTTCCCTCCAGGAAACCCAACTCGGAATAAAATCCTCTTGTATCCTGTGCCCTAGTCTGGGGGTGCTGACTCAGTTCCAGCTCATCATGTAGATTGTATTTGCAAGGAGGTGAGTGCAGGCTGCTGACTGCAACCAAGAAAGTATTCTGGAAGAAACCTCCCTGCTCTAGAAGGGAGGAGAGTTGCCCTCAGCACTTTGAGAGAAGTTCACCTGTTCACCTGTTATCTCCTTGAGGGTCAGGAAGCTTTGCAGAGGGATCTGGACAGGCTGGATGGACGGGCTGAGGCCAATTGTCTGAGGTTCA
>NW_010142810.1:21873-22670 GCF_000699245.1 Pterocles gutturalis | reverse complement strand
CCTTTGGCTGCGTCCAGCCAGCCAATTCCAAATCGATTGTACAGTCCATCCTTCAAATCCACACCTCTCCAATTTAGAGAGAAGGATGTGGTCAGGGACCATGTCAAAGGCTTTGCAGAAGTCCAGGTAGATGACATCCATCGCCCTTCCCCCGTTCATTGAAGCCGTCACTCCATCATAGAAGGCCACCAGATTGGTCAGGCAAGATCTGCCCTTGGTGAAGCCATGCTGGCTGTCTTGTATCTCTTCTCTTTAGGGAAATAAATATACCTTTATTAATCTTATCAGGAAATACTGCTGAAGATCATCAGTTCTTTTTAGCATTTAATTTCTGAATGCATACATGTGAAATTTCAAGGCCTCAATGAGCTTTCTCAGTGATGAATATAACTCCTAATTTTGCCCCACTGTGCACCCTACTTTTTTATGTGACCTGAATCTATTCAGCTTCTTCCCAAACTTCTGGAAGTCACGTACCCCAGCTAGGCATCAGGGCATTCCCATACCTCGTGCTACCTCATCCCCAACTGGAGCTGCAGCTGGTTAGGGCCTTCAGTGAGTGCCTTTCTTCCCCTTCACCTCCCTGCGTGTGGGTGTTTGGGAGGGCAGGAGGACTGGGAGGACTTCACCAGTACCATGTGTGCATCCACTCCTTCCTCTTGCTGCCCCCGTCCTCTGCTGCAGATGCGGGCTTTCTGGGCTGGCAGGGTTTCGTTCTCAGGAGGCAGACACACACCTGACTCACCCAGCTCTCTTTTTTCTGCTTGGCCTTATGCTAGAAGGTGCATAGGGCAGAC
>NW_010142810.1:0-21842 GCF_000699245.1 Pterocles gutturalis | reverse complement strand
TCCTGCTGTGGCTCTGTCTTGAAAAGTCAAAGTACTTTTATGCCACATCTTGCATTTTGAGTTCTTGTCTTTCTTGGCTATTGGAAACCCACAGGAAGGTGCTAATGAGAGTCTCTCAGAACGTCCTAGAAAATGGAAGGCTGCTGACTCCCATTGGGGTGCTCCACGCTCCAGAACTGAACACTGGGCACTGCCAATCAGTCTACCTTTGTTCTGAGACAAAATACAGCTTAGGGATTAATATGGTGCAGGAAAACAACGCAGCTGCTTGTAATTTCCTCACTAGGAGCCCATCTGTCTAGCTGCCAGGTTGTGATACAGTTGTACTGCTAGTTGCATTGACTCATACTCTCTTTTCCTAATGATGCGCAGAGATAATTACCCATATGCTGTTTCCAGTGCATGTATTTGCCTTTCATGCAGTCCCTCCTGAGGGGTTATTGACATTCCTGTGGAGCATGAGAAATGGATTGGGCTCTTGCAAGCAGCCCCTCTACTAATCTGGGAAGAGATCCTCAGGAGGGAACTGGGAAATTGTTTCCCTTCTCTTACAGTATTGTATGATATACGTGCATATGCATTCTCTCTAAATGGGTTTTAATTTCTTTTTGATTTCTTCATTAAAAGGTGTTCATACAGATCTTCTTCCTATTGCTTATGGCTAATATGCCGCTGAGAAAGTTTTTCAATGTAATGTCAAGACTGGAAAACAGAAGAGAATGAGCTGTCTCGTTTTTGGTGCAGATTAAAAAAGCTTGGGAAAAATATCCTGAATATGCCTGCCCCTGTTACCCCAGGGCAGTGGGTGCTCCCGCGGGCCACTGAGGGTCTCAGTTAGACTCCCAGATATAGCAAAGAATCAGTGTGTGCTCATTTATGGTACTTCTTTTATTTGTATTCATTTGCTACCATTCGCTGTTATTTCAACATTAGAGAAGGTTGCAATGAATTATATTCTGAGTTGCTTCTTAGTTGCTCCACTAAGGAGTAAGCAATGTACAACACTGTTAAACAGAGCATCTCGCTTCAATCATATTATACTATGTTTCGCTTTCTTACTGAAGGCTCTTGACTTTTTATTAGGTATTTAAAATACTCATGTTAACCCTAGGTGGACTGGGATCTGCATGGTGAGAGAGAAATCATATCACAGGCCATATTACCACAGATGAAACCGTGCCCATCAAAGTGCTCGTGCTCATTGTGTCAATTTTTCAAGAGAGCCAAGTGGCTGGATCTGCTGGGCTGTTTGCTCACAGCAGCCGGAGCAGGACGGTCTGTGGTGGAGCCCAGAAACAGTGCTCATCATCCTTGCAGAGCCTTATGTCTTCTGGCTTCAGTGACATGCTGAGTACTAGATTAGAAAAATGCCTCATTAACACTTGTTACTTTTAGTAGGTTTGTTTTGACTGGACACAGTGACATGATAGGAACTAACAGGACTTTTTGTACAGAAATGGAGAGTTAACATTCTTTATCTTAGCTTAATTTAGCAGAAGCAGAACCATGCCACTGAACCTAGATTTTCAATATGTTGGACTTTAGTACTTATTAATTTTTAACTATATAAAATTTCTTTGCATTAATATATCCTCACTTACGTTGAGCAAATATTTTAAAATGTTTAATTCTTCCCTGATTTCATTTTTCCAGAGTCCTTACTGTGACAGAATCAAAGAATAAAATTCACTCATTTGCCAGGTCAACATTCTTGTAAGAGGTGAAGTTTATTTATATTTTATTTAGAAGCTAATTTGTTAGGCGTGTTGGTCTGTTTTAAAAGAATTGAATTACAGTCTGAGGCATGCACAGCATGTCAGTAAATAGCAGTGTTGCTGTCTGCAGATATTTCTGGGGTTTGGTTTGCTTGTGTGTTTTTTCTGTTTCAGTACTTACACCTAATGAAGGAAGCAGACTACTTAAAGGCCCATAGGAGTTACCAATTTGGATCACACTGCTAGGTCACCAACTCTAGTTCTGATCACAGCTAGGTGCATCAGAGGAAAGTATAATAATATGCAGCATAGAGTGTACTTCGTAACTTGTCTCCACAAAAATGCCCTGCTTAACCTCTTCTGTCTGTTCCCCTTCCCCACTCCCATTGTGAATAGGTACTTTCTAACATTACTTCCAAATTTTTTATTTGTAACCCACACTACTGTTCCTAGGTTGCTCTTGTACAGAATTGTATGGGTGCACAAGTCCTGCTTGTTCCCCTGTCTGAAGCCACTTCCTAACCCTGCAGGTTAGGTCCTGCCTGTCTGTGCAGATTTCCGTGGCAGCTAATCCCCAGGGAACCACGACAAATATAGGATGTCTGAGAGATATCTGTGAAGGGAGGGGAAATGGTGGTTAGGACAGAAAGAAAACCTGCAGGAAAGCTAGGAATAAGCAGATTTGGGAATTAACCTTGCATAGCAAGGAGACCAAGTATCAAATTGGGCACAAAGGAAACTTATTTGTAAGTTTTATATTCTTAGAATATAATTCTGTCAGATGACTGTGGGACACATCTCAGGCTAAGTGGAAATACCTTTGCTGCCTATTATTCTTTGAGAAATCCACCAACCTCTAGAGAACACTTTCTTGCCAGCTCATGTTCGCTGTTACTCGCTGCATTGCTGGCTAACTGTGAGTCAGATGTTCACAGCACAGCGTTGACATTTCACATCACCCAAGTGAACCTAACAGGATTTTAAGGTGCGTGATCTCATCCAGATGATTTGAGAGCTAAACATAGAGACTGTGAACTTCATTTCCTCCATCAGTCAGGTCTCTTGTTTATACAGACGTCGATAAGTGACAGCAACGCATTGAAATGTGTGCTAAAGCAGGAGGCACCTCTACAAGAGGTAAGCCTGGCCAGACTGTAGAGGCTGTGTGCTTCAACTAGTCCAGCTAGGAAAAAACCCACCAAATGCAATGGAATTGGGTATTTTTGTACATTCTGGTAAATAAACAGAATTGTATCAAAATCCTGCTTTCTTGAATGCCAGAGGAGTCTGTCAATAACCCAAGGCAGTGTCCTCGCTCACGTCCCCAACACTCAGGACAGCCAGTCACTCCCCAGGGCTCATGCTGAAAGCTGCTGCAGTCACCTCCTGCTCCACTTGTTCAGCTGTGCTCGAGTTTTCTTCTGATGCAAGCCATCTCTCCAGGCTTCTTGTGCTGAGCTGTCACTCACACACACACTTCTGACCAAAGCCATTCTCTCCAGAGCTTCAGCACTCAAGGTTCAACAGCCTTTGGCCTTTCCCCAGTTTGGGAGGGGAGGAGGAAGGAATACATACATCTCTGTCAACAAACATCTGTCAAGGACTCTTTAGCTAGCTGATCCCCAAGACAGCTCTGTGTCTCTTAAGCTCCTTCCCATTTTTTTAAGTTTCTGTGAATTTTGAATTTTCTGGATTTTCTTTTAATCCTTTTAGGAGACTAGCTAACTACTTTCCCCATCAAGGGACATGATACCACTGTCCCCTCATTGGTTTTGTGAAAGGTATGTGAGTTTCTTCTGAATTTAGCTGGAAGATTGAACACTTCCAGACATAAATACATTAAACTAATTGTTTTACAAATACATGATTTTTCTTAACTTCAACCAAAACTTTTCAGTGGCTTCTGGCTGACTTGCAACTTTTCCTGGGTCAGCTGAAACTGTACTCTTTTTCTGCAAATAAACTGTTAATATACTGACCCAGTCTTTCATGCTAAGTCTAGTGCCCTGCTTACAGCAAACTGAAAACAGCTATACCTTGATAAAGTACACGTTTCCTATTTTTTTTTTAATCAAAATTTTATCAATTTCTCATCGCTGTCACGGAGGCACTACTCTGGGAACATGGGAAGTATGTGCACCTGTCAGAGTTTCAGTTTGATTAGGAAGGTTGAGTATCATCAGTTAAAACAGAAGATTTGTGAAGTGGAGGCTCGTTAGAAAATTAGGAGTACTCACTGAAAGGTTAAATGAACTAGGCTACACTATGTATTTCCCTGTTTTTTTCCCCCCAGACCAAGTGGAAAGGACGGATGCTGTTTTCCAGACAAGTGTATCTTGTGGCTGAATCCCTTTGGAATTATTTTATAACAGAACTGTGGCTTACGATGTCTTAAATAACTTTTTTCCTAAATATGTAAGAAACTATTTCCATCTTTGATAGAGGTGTTTTCTAGTGTCTGTTCTGGTGTTACTAAAACAAACCATTACCATTTAAATGGCCTTAAATTAGGCAGTTTGTATAATTAATGAAGAGCAACAAAACCAAAACAATGTGCCTCTAGTACATACCCCAAACACATGCATATTATTTAAAGATATTTCAAGGACCTAGTTAGATTTGGCATCTTTTAATTAGAAGCTTAACATAGAGATATACTAATGCCACGATTAGCTTGGGCTGTTACTAATTAATTTTCTAAATAAATTTCTATGCAAGTTGTTACTACCGAATTGCTGGAGGCAAGGGAGAGCTGGGGAACCATACAAGCAGTTGCGACAATGTCTGGGACTAATTGCCTCTTAGGGCTTGGCCTTGCCAATTGCACGGTTTTCATCAGCTTCAGTGATTTATATTTCACATAATCAGAGTCAGAAAATATGAAAGCAATCAAGTAGGTTTGCTTTTGAAAAGCATCATCTATTGCTCATTTCCAGGGAGTGCTGAGGCAATGATATCTTTGGGCTGCTGCAGACAGAGTCCAGGTCCTGGCTTAGTTGAACTTCGTGACTTGAGTGAGTTGTTTCTGCCAAGACCTCCACAATATTCATTAATTTTTAGCTACATCAAAGTTTGAGGGCAGGATGTACAATTTCTTTGAGGCAGCATTTAGATGTATTACATCACCTCTGCCAACTTCTGTACTTAGCAGCCGTGAGTCAGGCCTTCCAAAGTAATGAGATTAAAAACAGTGACTTCTTTCTCTTTGCCATCTGTTTTATGAGTTGTGAGGTGACACTCTTGACAGATTTTTATCTTTTCTTTGTAATCACAAATTTACACTATTAATAATATGAAAGCTGAGGATCTCAGTTTTATCATTCTGGGACTGGGAACTTTGAGAAACTCTAAGTGTCAGGAAATTTGGACAACAGATGGTGAGACAATAGAGCCCTCTCTTGGTTCTGCATGTGGGTCTGCAGGAGGGCTTGCACACCTCTCCCAGCGTATCAAGGGATCAAAGTTTGTCAGGGGATCAAGGCCTCCTGACCCAAGAACCCAAGGGGACACCAGCCAGGAGTGACTGGCAAGTAAATGGCACTAATGAGACACACACCATGAGCGTTGTCCCCTTGGAAGAGTTGTTTGGGATCCCAGGCACTGCTTGCCCGTATCCTCTATATTGGCTAGCTGTCTATGGATGGGGAGTTGAGGAAACTACCTCCTTCTCAACTGCACTGAGTCCCTGTCAGAAGTTGATTACTTGGCCCACATGCAGCTGTACTGTGGAGACAGCTTGTCTTCACATACTTCTGAGTTATGTGCCATGAGAACTCTTACTCTTGGTGTAGGAAATGTGATGGTCTGACCTAACCTTTGTCTGTGATAGTGGTGCAGTATTTACCTGCCCTTGAAGAGAAAAGAAGAAGGTAATATCTGAATTTCTTCTCTGGTAGTGAGCATAGCAATTTACTTGTTCTTGATAGAGGACTGTGCAATGTTAGGAAAACAGTGTTTACAACACAGAGCTCCTGATGTCATTCAGAGCTCGTTTTCAAGTGCTTGTCAAAGTGACTGCAGTCTGAGCTACTGGGGCACAAGTATAAACCCTAAAATTAGCAATAGTGGTTTGCAGTTGCACATTCTGACCCCCTCAAGATTTTGCAGCTGCCTCCAATAAGGAGTTAAAAACAAGCAGGTGCTGTTAACCTTGTGTAACTCTTAAGCAATGGCCAAATAGGAGAATGATTGGAGAAGATGTGAAGAGAGAAATTACTCTTGCATTTGACAGAAATAAAGTAGAAAGTTGTTATTTTTATGAATTCCTATATTTGCATTGCATTTGAAATTGATATTTCCTAACATGATTTAAATAAGTTGTGAATGCACTTGTCTGATTTTAAAAACCTGATTATTTTATCCCAAGGAAGATTTGTGCATCATCTGAATGACACGCATTTTGGGAGCTGCTTATGTTCTGCTGAAAAGTCATTGGACTAAGGATGAGGAATGGCGTACGTTAGAAACTTGGCAATGTAATTATGTGCAAGAACTCTGCTACAGACTTTGGTGATAAACTACAGTCTAGATCCAGTCCTTGAGGATCCAGACAGTATTACCTTATGAGTTAGTTAGCCTGACTCACTGCTGAATCTCTTCTCTGTAGCCTAATGCTTGTGTGGCGTGCTCCCACCCTGTGGGAAATGTGAAGGCAGTGGCCAAAAGAGCATGTGTGTGATAAAACCATTTCCTTTCAGTATTCGCATTACAGTCTCACTTCCTTTTTTTGGATGTGTACAAGTGAAAGGTGTCAGCTTTCCATGCAGAACTCAAATATACTCTTTTCAATCAGCCAAGCTAAGTCTTGGTGACATGTATTAAAAAACAGAACACCAGCAACCAAGTATCTGGCAGTTTAGCCATTTTGGCTATGATGTAGATGTGCTCTTTGATCCATCCAGGCATGTGGAGTACACAAGCTGTGTTCTGGAATTGGGGGCAGTTGAGAAATGAGCATTTAGAGCAAGATGTGTTGACTATACAGAAAGTTTGATTTCCCCACCCCCCTTTCACTTCATATGAGCTCTCTTGCTTATGCACTATGTATATGCTGTTCCTATGACTCTCCGTTGGCACTCTGCATGCTAACCACTAGCTACTGCAGGGTACTTATGGAAGTGGCTTGGCTAGAGGGAAGATGTCAAGGAGAGGAGGCACAAACCATACTCAGCATGCAAAGAGGGCTTGACAGGAAGAGGTCGGTCACTGTCTTCTCCTGCTCCTGTTCTGGCAGATGTGTCTACTCAGATGTGCAGGAAATCACCTTTTTTTTAATTTTTTTTTATTTTTTTTTTAAAGCAACTGGAGGAGTAGAGCAATGAGAGCTTTAATATTACCAAGGAACTGAGAAGATTTGGGCCTGTGCTGAGATTTGCAGTAGGTATCACATTTAGTATATGCCCAGAAGATTTTTTAAGTGGTGAATTGTCTGTACTTCTTACTGAACCCAGTATGAATCCTTGGAGAAGATAATCTGATTTCAGAAGACTAAAGAAATTCAAAGGTAAAAGGGGGGAATTTGGCAAAACAATGGGAGATCTATCAGGCTGAAGGAAGCCAGCTTTTTCTCAAAAAATTAGGTATCTTTAGACAAAACCAGGAAGCCCATACCAAACCTGCTACAGGTATCTATTTTTGATGTTACATCTCACATTAATTGTTTTGAAAGTGGCTGGCAAAGTTATCTGTGTTCTCATACCTCAGTCCTACTTAGTCACTCGCTACCAAAGCTTGTAAGGAGAATAGGACCTAACTTTTGTTGAAGTATTGAGGATCCAAGAAATGTTCTTTACTACATTTTTAGGTATGTCAAACTATCTTGCTTGAACTAGCATTCTGCATTCCCAGATGCACTTGTTGTAAGTTAGGTCTTTGACTTTTCTGAGCTTTAGTTAGCAAAATTTTTATTCTCTAAGTTTTACTCAAAATTAGGTATAGCCAATGATATTTGTGTAACTGTTTTTTTTTTTTTTTTCCTGAAAAATGGGATCATAATTAGCCATTTCTCCTTGTGTATTTGATTTGCTCATGTGGAGTGAAAGCCAACCCTCCTTGAGGCTGGTTATTTTGCTAGAATGGCAGATGCTCATCTATGGTCTTCATCAAATGAAGACCTTGGGAAAAACTGAGATACTATGTTCAGGTGAAGGACACTGTTCCTCTCTGTCCTCACACCTAATTTAAAGAATCCAGGCAATTGGGAAGCTGGTGAGAACAGATGTTTTGGCAACACAGATTCCACTTATAGAATAACTTATGTCTAAGTGTGCCATGGTGATCTGAGACAGCCAGGTGCTATGCCTCAGAGCCTTCTTTCGCAGGTGACACTGGGCAGCTCAGGTGACAAGTCCTCCTCTTGTACTGGCAACCCCCAGATATGTGGCACAAAAGTAGCTGGAGCTGGTGGGTGGGCCTGTTTGAGACCCCTGAGAAAACAACCTAGAAGTGGCTGAAGTCAGGTTTAGGTGCTGTGGGACCCCCTGCGGCAGCCATTTGGCTGCTTCTGAAGAGTGAATCAGGTAGGACTGGTTGAAATAATTTTTCAGCTTCTCACAGATTTACACCTATACTTGCCTCTTCTGTGGCAGTTCAGGTAAGGGAAACCCCTTTGTTTATGTGGGAGTTTGGATGTATGAGTAAGGAGCCTTAAGAGTGCGCTGTTTGTGAAAGACAGCTTTGGAGACTTGTGGTAAGTCTCCAGCCTTCTGCAAATCAGCTGAAATGTATCGCTCTATTTATTTCTGCCTTTCCTAATCCCTGGGAGGGATTTTTTACCAGTCAAGAGCCCAAATCACAAACTCAAAGATTTGCAGCTGAATTTTGTCATTGACTCACCGCATGCCTATTGGTAAGCCATCTGCACATAAAATAATTGTCTGTAATTTGGGTTACCTCATCTAAAGACCTGAATTTCCATTGCTAAAAATAAGCCTAGTGCGTATGACACAGGGGTACTGTGTAGAATAACTCACTGTATCTAACTACTGAAGAGCTCTTTGCAGGTGTAGAGTGCTTGTTAATGGCTAGTTAACATTATTTAACTGTACTTCCAGCCATTAAAACTCCATTGTCCCAAATGAAACCAAATCAAGCTTTTATTCTAACCTGTACATAGAGAACAATTTTTGCAGCCGTAACTGTGTGTAACTCGCCATTTGCTCTCATCTGATCCACTTATTACCTCTTGACAGCGAATTGAGTTCAATCTCATCTGTCTCAGTAGCTCCGATGTTCCAAGACTTCATCCTGAAAACCTTTGCACACAGTTAACGCATTAAATCCCCGTTTTGGTTAACAGACCAATTGTCCTGTTTCAAGTAGTTGAGGGATGAGAGCCCTACTCAGGAAGCAGGGGTGCAGGTTAAAAAATCAGTTAGGAAGCTTTTTAGACTGGTAGAAAAGGACATGATAGATTGACTGCTGGGGTGGTAGCTCACCTGTTGCAGGTATCACAAAGCTGCAGGGAACCTTTCTGCAAAGAAGGTACCTGCTTTGTCAGTTCAGGTGTACCCCAAAACTGCAGATCTTCATCTCTGCATACACCAAGGCACAACAAACTAGGATAGCAATGTATTTTCTTTCTTCTTGGTTTCACTGTCTGGAGGCAAGTTCTTTGTTCATTTACTCAGGACCAGTGTCAGAGCAGGCTGTGGAAAGTAGCACAAAAATGCTGATCATTATATGTAATTTCACTGTGACATTTATTACCATGTTTCACAAAAGTTATTTCCTTTATGAGGCAATTTCGTGCCTTACTACTTCCTAATACATCTTGCTGCTGCCTCCAAATATACAAGTTTAGAAGACATTTCCCCAAAATCCCTTTCAGTTCCCAAATATTAAAATATTCAGTACACTCCAACATGAACATCATTAGGCTTTAGAAACTATAGATATATGGTGTTTACTTCTAAATTTAATTTTCTGTAAGTAGTCCGTTACATACAGCAACATATGACTGGTGATACTTCTGCAGTCTGGTGGTATCCAGTTACTTAGTTCATCAGAAGTTCACTTTTTTAGGGTCTGCAGTGAGAACACATCATCTTGGAACTAGTTTTCAGCAGTTTCCTATTTTCTCCTCCTTGCACATACTTAGTAATTTCAGCTTTTGTTACACTGTGCTGAAATCCTGTCTCTACAAGCTCGATTCCTGCTCCAGGTGGACGGTGTATTCTCAATTATACTCTTTCAGGTGTTGTGGCTGATCTTGCCTTCTAAGACCTGGAGCTCTTTGAAATCAACCTTTTGTTTTACTGTAGTTGGGCTTTATACTGAGTTAACAGCACACTCCAGTCAAGTTACAAAAGCAGCACAGCCCTTTCCCCGACTTTCCCTGACCAAAGCCCAGCAAAGAGCAGGTTGTCATAATTTCTTTCATCCTTCTGCCGTTTGTTGTTTTTTTTTTTTTCAGCCTGAGTGTCTGCTGTCTGATGTTTCTGCCGTGGGATATATGTTTTAGAGTAAACATGGTTTGTTTTAATTTCTCCAAGACAAATTACCTGTAAAAAAAATAATGGTTGCTTGAAGAAGCTAATTGAGCTTAGTCAGACTAAAACGCGTCAGATACTGTGTCTCATTTCAAAGCTGGAGGCGTCTGTCTGAGCCCCTTGCCCTGCTCTCATGTCAAAGGCTGCTCCTCATGAGTGCCACTGGAAATGGGTACCTGCTCTTTTAGGGAGAGCAAAGCAAAGATACAAGACACAGGACTAACCCCATCCAAGTGACCAACCCCATCCAAGTGAGCTCTTGTGCTACAGAAAGGTGTGTGCTTGTTGCACCATCTAAATTGGGGATGGTCCGTGAAAATAAAAAGGAATCCACCACATGCATCTGAAGATAAATGTGTAACTTATTTAGCAGTGTGAAGTTTGTATTGCTGTTTAAGCAGGAATAGTGCAGGTGTGTCAGAGAGCAAAAGGAAGAGAGAAAGGAAAGAAAACTTCATAATTACTGGAAAACAAAAAGTTAAAAAGCCATATGTTCATATCTGATGCTTGTCAAATTTCTTAGTAGCTCTGAGTGACGACAAATGGAAAACTAGAACTCCCTGAACCTAAATATCCTTGTATTGTAGTTAGTCCTGCTACATGTACATGTAAATCCAACAAAAGAACTTCTGTTTCCACAGATTAAAACATACCTGTGTAACTCCTCTCACCCCTTTCTGCCTACCTTGCCCACCTTGAACTTCTAACTAGGAGGAATCGTGAAAGGACACTGTGTTGGATTTGCAGTAAAATTTGGCCATGTGCATATGATGTCATTATATGGCATGCCAGACAATAGATGTATTATGTCACCCCGATTTAAAAATGGACTGATGTTTCAATAAGCTACTGCCTATCGTGATGTCAGTCTGCACAATGCTGTGGATTTGGCAGACTTTTAGGAAAAAGAATTATAACCTCTTTCCTCTTGATCACTTTATTAACTCCAGACTGATCTTTCATCCAAAATGCCAAGGAATCTGCCAGCAGCTTAGCAATTAATGAGAGTAATGACCTGCTGTAAAACAAACAACAGTGATGAAAAGTACAGGTCATGTCTGTGTTTGTCAACAAGATATGGATAACTTTTTTTTCAACTCTTCCTAATTCTCATCTTTAGAAAAAGACATAGCTACTAGGGAGAGTCTGTTAATTGCAATTGAAGTCAGGTTCCTGTTTGAGAGCTCAAAGGTTTTGGCTCACAAGTAGGGACAGCTTACGCTAAGTCTGCTGCGGCGATTCTGGCCCCAAGCTTTTCACTGTGCTCCTCTTCAAAGATTTCTGCCCCTGCTGCTGGATTGCTCAGCTAGTCATAAAGCAGTTGCAGATCTGCTTAAATTGTGGCTGGATGCACTGGGAAAGACCAAAAATTGATGACAGTTTATGGTAATATGCTAGAGAAATACAGGATCTACTTCACCAGAAGCTGAGCTGGTCCTGTAAGGAGGGAGGGAAACATCTAAAATGGGCAGATTGTTGGGACAGAAAATTCTTCTAAGCTTTCCTAAGCTCATCTATATCTGCTAATGAGTCAGAGCTTTAATTCCCAATGGATTAAAGAGATCAACTCTGAGAGTGTGTTGTACTTGAGTATTTTAAGAATCCAGCCCTTAAATTTGTAAGTTATTTTGATGGTAGGACTGAAGCTCCTGAGTCATGTAGACCTTGCAGTGTTGTACCTAAAACACTGTAATTCCATTTAATAATTCATGCAACTCTGACACAATCTGTAAAAAAATGTTCTCGATCAAAGAAAGTGCAAACTCTGAGTGAATGTACTGTTTCTGGTTCATATTTATAGTTAAAAGGGGTTTCTTTTAAAGGTTAAATACTTTGCATTTTTGGAAAAACATGGAAGTGAAACTGTGCCATATTTTAACGTAAATTTTAACAGCACTTCTACTTCCCTTTCATGTTGACACAGAACATGTTTGTAAGATTTTTATCTGCAGAAAAGATAAGAAACATCCCTGTTACAACACCAGGGAAGATGGGAGAGACCATAACTTAAGTCAAAGGCAAAACTCTCATTTAGTTAAGTGAAATCAGAATTTTCCTAGTGTGTTTAAGAATATATTTGTGCTTTGTAAAAAATCTTGTTCTTTCCCTTTGAATAAAACACCAGAATCTCCAAAGTACTAGAGCCACTGTACTAGCATAACTCTAAACACCATTGGAGACATTATTGCTTGAACAATGTGGTTTTATTTCCTTGAATTATTCAGCATGTGAAGATACATGGGCTGTTTTTCATATGTGTGTTAATATCAAAGCCAAAACTAACCTTTGTCAGATCCTGCATGGGAGAACCTTATAGCTCCCAGTCACTTGGATACAAGTCCCAGCTTCTTGCTTGGCCTCCAAGAGGGCACGTCAAAAGGTCTTTTTCATTATTTTGGAAACACCGGGCCTTTCTTGACTTTCTGTGCTGTCTTCTCACCAGACCACTGGCATTGTCAGCATAGCCATTGGCTCCCAGCCCTGCTCTCGCCATCCCTCGCTCCCATCAACCACGCAGTCTCGATCACTCTCATCTTGGGCAGAGGCCGCAAGCTTCGTCCCGTGTAACACACAGCAGGTTTCTTGGTCAGTGCCTTCATACCTGTTCATAAAGGTGCACCATCATTTCTCGAATGGATGTTATTTTCTAGGGATAAAATGGCAAATGGCTCTTTTGGCTATAATGCTGCCCCAACTTCAGCTGGGGTGCCAGCCCAACTGTGAGATTTGTGGTGGTTTGTGAACATCTTCTGATTTCAGATGAGTGCTTTTCATGCTATTTGTGTTCTTGAAATGCCGTATGTTCTGTGCTCTGAGACATTTCCTGACCACTCAGTAGAAATTTTTGATTAATTAGATATCATCAGGTTGAAATATAGTTAATTACAAAAATAGAGGTAATTGTTTCAAGGGTTATGCTTGCATATAGCTTTTTTTTTTCCTGTTGCCCCCCCCCCAATTCTACTGCTGAAAAGCAACCTGGTTTTTGTTTTGCATGGAAAGACCCCATACAAAGAGGAGACACAGCTGGAACTCAATTGTGCACAAAATGTTGTTGAGTAGAAGTGTGAGAAAGTGAAGAAAAGGAAATAGTTTTTTCAATACCTCTTTGAAATCCAGTAAAGGGGCCTGAGATTGGTAAAGTTCAAACTTGGCTGTATACCTTTAAAGGAGAACATTGACAAACAGGTACTTCTAGCAACAAATTTGTGTAATTTCTCTTTATATAGTATGAACCTGCTTCTCTTGAATAAATAGGGTTTTGGAGATGTCTAATGCACACCTGTTTTGTACTGTATTGCATGGAGCCTCACAGCCAATTGGGTTTATCTGGTATGTGGTATTTTAAATGGTGGTTGAGTTTCATTTATCAGCTCATAACTTTTTTGCACATACATATGACAGAAAGCATGCCAAAAGAAATACCTGCCCTTGGATTGAAATGATCCATTAATATGAAAGACCATGATATATCAACATCATCTGTATTCTGTATACATGCATATGCTAAATAATTTTATTTTCAAAGTGGATATGTTATGGCTTTCTGACTCTGAAATAATTACAAGCCTCAGCTATAGCTGAAGGGTTAGTCACAGTGATTTAGCTCTGCTGGTGATGTTGTGAATATACAGAATATTAATACAATGTGAGGCAGCAATAGTGAAGACAAATCTGTGGCTCTACTGAGAGTTCACCTTTCCAGACAGCAACACTCATCTCTCCGTCAGTACTTGCATCCATCCATGTGTGTAAAATTGGAAAAAACTATTAAAATCGGATCCTTCTTTTCAGTGAAAAGCATTTTTTTTTAACGGCTTTCTCAAAAAAGACTGTTATATTCTTTAGTTTTCCAAGATCTTGTGTACCAGGTCCCATACCCATCCTCACATGTCCTGGTGTCTCGGGGCTCTCAATACTTTTCAGTGGTGTGCTTAATGGTAAGACCAAAATGTGCCAAAACTGGTTTATTTTATTTTTCTGACTACACTATTTTGCAAATATTTTTGTTTCTTCAGCATTTCTCAAAATAGCCAGCACTCACAGATTCTTTTATTTTCCAGTGATATTTCCAGACACTTGAGCGTATCTGGAAATTACAGTGCAGGTAACTAAAATAGGAATTAAAATAAGCTGAAGTACTTCATTTGTAAACCTCTGCTATTGACTTATTCATTGGCAATGATCAGTCTGAGCAACAAGTAGTATAGTCACCCCCGTAAATTATGATTAAACTATCTTTTTAAAAAATATATATATTTCCAAATGAAGAGAAAAGAATTACAAGTTCAGAGAGGTTGCTCAGAAGGCACTCTGGGTTGCACAAGCATATGTTACCTTAAAAAGATGCAGGCTGTTGCCTCCCCTCTTAGACAAGGCAGCAAAGACACAACCAAAGTGCAGCTGTGCACTTTGCATTCTCAGCTGCAGTTTGGGATTACCAAACCTGCTAATTCCTGATTCAGCAGAGACCCGAGCTAGCTTCAGCTGTAGGATTTTTGCAGACGGAGATGAACCTGAACGCTGGCACTCCTCACTGCCTGGGGTGAGCTACAGAGCATGTCCCCTATAGGTTTTTACTGTCTGCAGAAACTAACTACTAAGATAGTGTCTGATCATATAGAGCAAGTCTTTTTTCCTCTAAGTAAACAGAATTCATATTTTTAGCCTTTCTGCTGCTGAATTTTTTAACATTTTTCCTCCTTCAAGTGAGTAACAGTTTACTGAATCTTACAGTAGATGCTCAGCTGTAGCTTGTACCCGGAGAGCTGATGTTACATCTTCAGTGAATTACATGGCAATGGTTGAATTTATCAGAGTATAGTGCCAGGAAAGCATGTTTCACCGCATTATTTTTTGTAATGAAGGAAGAGAAGAATACCTGTAGGTGGCAATAGTACTGAAGCTGTAGCCACGTGTCATTGTTTTTTTTTAATTAGTAGATTACCATCAAGTTAATTTTCAAGTTAGCTTTCTGCAATTCCTATTCAATAAACTGCTTTACTGATGCTGAAGGCCAGAGAAACATGGTCTCTAATGTCTGACTGTGCCAGACTCTCTGCACCACCAGAACTGTCTATCTTAGGCAAATTCATAGATGGCTTTAGAAATTTTGTTTCAACACATATCTATTTGTTTATATATTTTCAATTGGTGAGTGCTGACACAGATTTTTAATGCTGGCATTGAGAGAAATGTGACATATTTATCCATTAGCATTACTTTAATTCACAATACAAGAAGCTACAATAATGTAGTCACAAATTAAAGAATTATGTCAGTGAACTGGGAAGAGAAAAAGTTGTGTGTACCTGAAATAAAAAAACAACACTGTGCATGGATAAGGGCCCAAGTTCTATCCTGCAGTTGCTCTTTCAAGATGAACTCATGGTGCCAGTGGGTAACAGCAGTATCTGGGGAGTGTAACGGTACCTGTGCAGATTTTGGGGCAGCCAAAGGTGTGCCATCAGCATGAGCAGCAGCACAGGGGACCCTGGCAGGGTTAGCAGCTGATGGGCTGCTGCACTCTGGGTTTCAGCTATGCTCAGGACAGACCTCAGGCATTTTATACATGGTGGGCTACTTTAACCCGGGATGGCTACAAAATACTCTGGGAGGTGCGACTGGCAGCAGGTTTGCCAGAATCGGAGCAGCGTTCATGTGGGTTGCACAGTGCCTTTTGCAATGCACTTCTTGGGTAGGAACACAGTTAAAGCGATGGAAGTTACTAATTCAGTTGGTCATTGCACTATGATGCACTGGATTTGTCACTGCAGTGGTTAGAGACCAACTAGGATTACAGAAGTATTGTATAACAACTGCACAGGTATGAAGTAATGAACAGTTCTTAATTTACAGTCTGTATCACTATTTATTCTGCATCATTATTACTTGGTAGGTTATTTAAATACCTACTGAAAATTATGTAAGATCTTCCTTTGACACAAATAGTTTGCATTAGATGAGGCAATGCTAACTGAATAGAAAAATCTAAGTGCATTTATGGCCCATTATCTGTGGTGGCATTTTTATTAAATTCTGCAAAATGGGGAAGTAACACTTCCACTCAAAATTATAGTTGCCACTAGAATAACTATTTGTCCAGAATATTATTTTCTGAGGGAGTCTAATTTATGCATTACAAGTACTTTGCTGGCTGATAGTAGTTCAAAATAACATTTTTTTGCAATTGAATAATTTACCTTCAGCTGTGAATACCCGTTGCTCAGAGAAAATTGTCCCTGCAGTTGTAACTATTTGTCCAGGATATTATTTTCTGGGAGAGTCTAATTTATGCATTACAGGTACTTTTCTGGCTGATAGTAGTTCAAAATAAAGAACATTTTTTGCAGAAATTTAATCATTACCTTCATCTATGAATGCCCATTGCTCAGAGAAATTTGTCCCTGTAGTTGTGCTGCCATTTTAACTGGTGTTTTAATTAAGGCTCTTCCGCTTATCAGTGTAAAACCAGGGACCATTTATTGTGCACCTGAATCCACTGCCTAAAATGAACAAGTTGGAGAAATAAACTCAATGTAAAATGTCAGAGAGTTATTTGAAATAATGAATTAATTGCAAGTGCCAAACTAACATGTGAAATCAAAGTGACAGAGAGCAAGCCTGTTGTGATTCTGGGAGCAGCAGGTGAGGTGGTGACTCTGTGACCTCCTTTGCTGCACTGATTTACTGGCATTAGTCATCCCTGTAGCTGAAACCCAAAATTCCACATCTATTGATACTCTTACCCAGATGCTTGTAAAGGAAACTCCGTGATGGCGGTTTCAAGCACGGCTGTGATTTATCTCTCTGTGATTCACTATACTTGACTAGTTATCCTAGAAGGTTTGTACATTATTCTCCTTGATATATTTTGTCGTTCTTTTTTCAATTGTTTTTGTGCTGCAGCTTCAATAGTCCAGATCCTTAAAAAAATCTTTTAAGGTAGTGTAATTCAGCAGTAAAATATCAGGAAAAATAAAGCTAAGACTAAGCCTGCAACTGGTGCGCGTAGGTCTAGCATTTAACTACTGATCCAAAACTATTTGAACTACCTTATATCATATGCCTGCTTTCTCAGCAGTCTTAGAGTTCAGCCTTGTGAAGGAACAATGTTACAGCCTCAACGAAAAACAAGCAGCCAACACACCTTAGAGGAATTTTATAACAGTAGTGGTGGGTGGAGACAAGGTTAGAAACCTTTCTGTGAACCAAAGATGAGACACAGGTTTCTGTTGTCAAGGCTGGGAACTCAGTTAAAGACTGATGACCTCAGCTGAACTTAATTATATTGTTGTATAATTATCATAAAAAAGGGAGAGGCTTAGAAATACTGCTTTTGCTATTCTTGTATAAATGCTGCTTAAGGATTTACTGTGTTACACAGAAGTTAACTTTTTTGTGTGTATGTGTGTGATTCCAATCTGTGCTATGTGTTTGGGTTTTCTTTAATATGTTATTTTGGGTTTTCTTTAATATGTTATTTCAAAAAGGTCATGAGAGAATTTAAATCTTGACTTAGTTGCACAGGTTACTTAACTGCTGAGGAGCCTGGAGGCGACCCAACCCATGGTAATTGTGCTAGGCAGTGTAGATAAATGGTTTACAGACTAGCAATAATGTTCTAAAAATACATTGCACTTTCTCAGTTTCACAACATGGGCAGATCCTACACATAAGCTACAGGTTTCATAGGGGATATCAAAATGTCTTTCAGCAAGTTATGTACTTCTGTGTTTGCTAGGCTAACGTTTTCCAACTCATTATTGTCCTGTCTTGCAGCAGCCCCCAGAGATATGGTCCGTCCTGGGCTGTGATGGGCACATGGCTGAGAAAAAGCACACCTGGAGGTACTGCCTCCAGTTCTCTCCATGATGAGCTTCTGTCTCTTGCCCTGCTCCAGGTTACCAAAGGGAAGCATCAGGGGAAGATGTTACGTTTGTTGGGAGGGTTGGTACAATCCTCCAGCACTCTTACAGTGGCAGAGCCAACTAGCCTCTGACCCGGCCATTTAACTCCTGTCTCCCTACCTGACGCCTCCTCCAAGTACGGTGGCGTAGGGCTGACTGACTCTGTAGCCTGCCCTGACCCTCTGTTGACCAGCATGGGAAATGCGCATCCCCTCCGCATACCCCCCGGGAGGCTGGGGACTTTGCAGGTTGGTGTTGCCGCATGCTCCCATGCTGCCTGCGCCAGGTGGTGCTGCAGTGTCTCATCAGCTCCTGTCAGCGGTTAGGGTCTTCCCCAGGAAACTTAAAGCGGGGATGATGGTGTATTAAAAAACCAACAAGCTTGTTTCTCTGAAAAATGCAAGCATATAGCCACTGCTTGAGTTTTCCCTGTCTCCTCTCTTGCTCTTCCCATACTGCTGCTTCCTCCCCTGCGCTATTCCATGCTGTGTCACTTTCTCCTCCCCATAGGTCCAGATGATGGTGCAACACATGGGTTAAAAATAAGTCTTTTGAATGAGAAGTGTGTTTACAGCAACAGCGGACACGGGAAACAAAAATCAATAGAAATGGTTTTCTAGTTCACAGTTTCATTAATGTCTTCAGCTTTAAAGGGATTTGAGATTTTTGTGAGGTAAATGACCCATTGTAGACTACACAGCCATTGCAAGTTACATAAAAATTCTAAGGCTTAATAAAGTGTTCCTACATACTCCTGCTCCTGGGGATTTGAAAGGTTACTGCAGATTTCTCTCCTGTTGCTATGTCGATTCTTGGGAAGTATGGATGAAGGTGAAGGTAGCAGCTGTTTCAGGAGGCTGCCCATGAAGCACAAGAGTTTTGTCAAAGTGTTTTAGGTATCTTCTTCCATTCTTTTTCCATCCTGCACAAGAGCAGATGCCAGGTACCACATGCTCTCCTGGTCTGTCTGTCACCTTCTTATGAAGGATTCATCTCTGCTTCTTGTGTAAAGGTCTCCAAGTAAGCCTCAGCCACTGAGCCTGTTCCTCTGCCCCCATCCCCATCTCCATTTTGTAAAAATGCATCTGGAGAAGGGTTACAAAAAGGTATGTGCCCCAGTAACTTCCCATGACAGTCCCCAGGGTCCTGTACAGGCAATGTGACATCTGAAAATATTTTAAAAACATAGCAACAGAAAGATGGAGCTACTGATGGTCTGCATCTTTTTCCTCCCCAGATGAACTGGTGTGAATCGGTCCTTGCTGGGTGTTTATTCAGAGTAGCCGGCATTAGTAAATAAGGCCACAGACAGATGCTAACAGAAAAAAATAGCTTAAGAATTTATCATGTCACATCACTGGAGGCAACAATATCTCACAGCAGAGCTTCCCCGCAAGTGGAGAGAGAAGGATGTGGGCCTGAATGGCAGCTCCTCAAGGACATGGTAGGTGACATCTGCCACCCCAGTCTCCTCCTCCTCCTCCTCTGCTGTTGCTGGAGGAAGGATCAGATGTGTAACGCCACGGCAAATGAAGCAATGTCAGATTGAAAGAAGGTGCTCACTATCCTCCTCCTGGGACAAGAAAACATTCTTTTTGCTGGACCTGCAGCTAAAACATGCGTACTGCATACTGGTTTTATTTTATTTTTTAGGCTTCCAGTTATCAATATGTATTTAAAGATGAATTTTGACAAGTATAAGTAGATTGTTTACATTGAGTTCTCTCCCCTCAGCGTAAGTTTAAAACAGCTCGCCAACAGATGCGGTGGATTGTTTCAGGCAAGCTTACATGTGTTTTGCGCTATCACCTACACAGATTACTGAGTTTTGTTGCCGTGCTTAGCGTCAGTTATAACTTTCTCAGTGCCCACATGCTTTTAACTTCCCTTGAAAACTGGCTGCTGCCAAAAAATAACCCAATTTCTTTTATTATTATAACATCTAAATGACATAGCATGGTCAAAACAAACCATCTGTGCTGACAAGAATTTCCATCAGTACACAGCTGAGGCATCTCTTGAGCAGAATAGACCCAGTTAACATCTATCTTCCTTATGATTTATTTCAAATTCATCTAGTGCATCTATCCACTGTCTTCCGTCTTTCAAAGAGGCTGATAAAAATGAGATTGGTTTGAAAATGTCATCTTTGTGCTGACAGTGCAAAAGTACACAGCGATACCCCTGATGGTGATACGGAGCCCAACACAGGGAGAGCTCAAAAGAGTTTCTGTTCTGGGAAAAGTGTAATCTCTGATTTGTTTAATAGTATCACTTAGATATATTTCCTGGTATTATATTAGAGCACAACTGCTATAAACAATTTATGTATATATATATAAAATAAAAAATATCCTTCAGACTGATATTTGAAAGATGCCTGTATGTGTCAAGTCTTTCAAGTAAGCCACGAAATCAAAGGATGCAGAAAGATCAGGGTTGAATATTAATAAAAGGGTGGAAGGCCTTTCAGACTCCCTGTTTAGCAGTGTTAGTGCTGTAGCTGTATCTGGATGTTAATTCTGGGAGCTTTTTCCTGTTATTTTGTTAGCACCTCACCTTGATACTCTCCAGATCTCTTTTAAGGAAAAACAGATTAAAAATGAAGTAAAAAAGACAAAGCAGATTATCCAGGGAAAGTTAAGTTTTAATAAATGATGCCCATACTATAGCCCTGAGTGATTCAGTAAAATATACCTTTGAAATAACCTTACAGAAGAACTGTTGGCCATAAATTGTCAGTAACTTTTATTTTTTAAAATCTGGAAAATAGTTTCCATGTTCTTTCTCAGGTGCCATATGATCTCACAAGGTCAACATATTCTTCAAAATACTTGCATAAATACATCAGTGTCTGTGTATCTTTGCAAAACTATGTGAAATTCAAAGTACAAAGAATTAGTCCCATGTATTCACTGCGGCACGTATCTTGTAGTAAATTCTGCCACAGCTGCTCCAGAGACTGATGCTGATGAGTACTGACAGCGTGATCTGCAAGGTCTACCTAAATTGTGACGCCGTGTGTGTAGGAATCCCCATATGTCTAGGCAGCAACACTATATGCTGATTGAAACCCTGGTAATCAAAATCAGTTTAATTACATGAATTAGAGAGGTAACATGCATACAGAAACCTAGAGACGTATTTCTGACATTTCTGCAACTGTCATCATATATATGGCTCTTGGGTAGCTTTTCTGCACTCATTCAATTAAATCCTAGTAAATGGAATTAGGAAAAGCCAGCTAGAACAAATTAGGTATTTCTTCCCTGCTTCTGACACAATCCTGGTGGAAGTGCTCCTGCTAGCTTGCAGCCAACCTGTTAATATGAAAACACTGCACCTCATTATTAAAACTGCAAGTTTTCATACAGCTTCACATACTTCTGATTCAATATTGCATATTCTTTCTTTTATATGTATATATATGTATCTATTAAAAATGTATTTATGTATATAAATTCTAGGTTGAAATAGCTAGACACACACAAGTAAGCGTGGCTGAGAGCTCCATAGCTGACATTCAAAGGTATTCAAGAGGCACAGAATTTGTGGAGAAAAGAATTTCAAATTTACTAGTGTCTGAAAGCAAGATTTTTTTGCACATCTTACAGCAGGGCTGTAGTAAACCACAGACACTGATGCTGCATCTTATTTGAATGGTTCTGCAGAACGTGAGAAGAACTTGCTTGTTCCAGTTACGAGACTGATTTTTCCATAGAATCATA
>NW_010142809.1:0-15022 GCF_000699245.1 Pterocles gutturalis | reverse complement strand
CCTATCCCAGCTGGACCCAGGACAATACTATAATATTTCAATACAATATAGTACATTATTTTCTCTGATCTACCATCATATGATGCATGTGTTGATGTAGAACAGAACCTCTCATTTATTCACAACCCCCATTTCTTATCAGCTAGTTTCACGAGATCATACTTTCATACCTTCAGCATCACTCCCAAAAAGTTTTTCTACTGTAATTCTCAGATATGGAAGATGACTCACAGGGATGAATTGACAGTCATTCTAACAGAGAACACAAAACCACACATGGAAGGGAGGGATCTCAGAGGCCCTGTAACCACTGTCTCATTGGCCTTAAAATGGTATGTACGACTTGGGAGTGTTCACAGTTTGCTAACAGGCATCTGAGGCACAGAAACAGCTGTTTTAAGCTATCCACATGTACTAAATGAATGTATCAAGCAAGCAACAGGAACCCCTTTTATGCCCCGCTCTTTCACTAGGATTTCTTCTTGGCCTTTGCCCAGCAGAGTATATCCAGCAACCAACGCATCACTCTTTGAAGTCAATACTAGAGTGTCACCGACTTCAGCAAGAATCAGACTGAGACCTAGAAAGTAGACAGATATGAAAGCTTGCATTTACTGGACCATCCTCTCAAACATTGTCACAAAGGTAGAGCTGATTCTAAACATCAATAGCTGCAAAAATAATGGCTGAATAATCCCTTCCTATATAAGGTCGATTTCAAAATGTTTTTATAACAGAATACTCCAGGTTACCAGCTGTGTGATGCACAATCAAGCAGAAAGATGAAAGTCTTCAGAGACTTTGTGAGTTTAACTGAGATAAGCTGCCAGGAGTGTAGCTTGTTTTCCACCTTTCTTTAGAACAACAAGCAGGTGGAAGCTTCTGCAAACCTCAGGAGAAAAAAAAAAAAATCTGATACCAGGAACTAACGGAAGCTACACAGTGATGTTCCTCCTGCACATCACAGACAAGGCTCAGGAGCTTAAAGTGCAGCAACAGCCCTCAAGAGAATAAGCACAAGACAGCAGCAGAAGCCTAGAGAATAAAGGCACAGGATGATACTGGAGGCCCCTAGACTACAAATCACAAATGGTCACAGAAGGGATCACAGAAGGAATGAAACCTTGACAGCTGGCTAGAAATCATTTTAGGATAGTACAAAGAGAACAAAGAATTTGTACATGACATATGTAAAATATCCCACATGCTGTGAAAAATAACAAGAAGGTGTAAGAGAGTCACAGAGTGTACAAGAATAAGAACAAAGGAAGAACAGAAAGGGAGGAACGGCTCCAACCTTATCTTCTCCGGTAAAAACACCATGCTTGATTTATCTGTGCATGCCTTCCCTCACCTTCAGCAGAGGACATACTCTATTTTTTTCATTTGCCATTCACCACACTTTGCCACCACAGCTCTATGGTCATCATTAAACTATTCCTTTTGCTATAGCATCGGGTTGAATTTTAAAAGGCAGTGCATATGCATGTCTGTATTTTGCTCCAGCCTTCCCACATAAGTTGATTGATTTCTCAATACCAAGGAAAACTAAACTTCAGCACAATAAAGAATTTAAGAAGAGCACAAATCCGTTAATTCACTTGTGAAATATTTGGTAATAACACTAGACTTCTCCTTGTTTTCCTTTGCTAAGAAACACCACCCATCTCTTCAAATCTCAGTCCACTGCTGGGACTCCATTAACATGCCCTTGAAAGAAGGACTGGTGTAAAGGGGACTTGTAGGTAGGAAATAGCTTCCTGTAAGTCCGCTTTCGATTTCTTTGTAACATGGCCTGTATGCTCAGTGCTTTATGGGCTTAGGGCACAGAGCGCTGCAATGGGATTATGTTTCCTGTAATTTACTATAACTTTCCTGTAGCTTGACCAGAAAGCTTAACCAGGAAGAAAGCAGTGATGATATACAGCTACAGCAGACAGTAAGTTCCTGTGACAAGAAAAAAACCCACCGATTCTTAGGAAAGATGGGGAAAAAATAGTCTATGAGATATATCTACCTGTGTAATTCACTGCTACAGAAAATCAGTGAGCCGAGTAATGTAAAATTTTAAAAGGCTACAGTACTTTATGGCCTCTAACATCATTTGCTCTATGTGCTGATATAACATAATAAATGCACAAGCTATGCTTCAGAATAAAATATATAATTTAATTTGTACAGATCCTGTATTATTTTGTTTTTTTCTTTTTTGAGGTTCATTGTTTGGTTGGATTTGTTTATTTGTTTTTAATGAATGCCAAACTGGATTAACTCCATGCCAAAATTCAGTTTTACCTGTATGGAGAATCTTCATGAACTTGTACTGAATTATGGAATTGCTTCAGTTACCTCCCAAAATACAGTGAACAAGAAATCAGATACCAGCCATTACCTAGCATACTGATGGCTTAAGCACTCAGAAACAGAAGACTACATTTTCTCCTCAAAGGAATACATCACACAAACACTCAAACCAACAGTTTAAAATAAGGTTCAGTGTGCAGTACCTGTCATCCTCAGTAAGGATTACTAAGGTTGTAACTTTTTTCCAGTTCATGAGTTACAATCCAAAATTAACAACTTCTTCATATGTCACAGAAGCACTGTCTGAAATCCAGCATATTGCACACTGTATTGATTTTAGTTGTGCAAGTATAATTTTGAAAGTTGAAATACAATTTTGTACTTCTTTCTTCACATGAAAACAACTGAAATACCGTATTAGCAAAGTGCCTGCTGGGTCAGAGAGACCATGACTCTGTATAGACCAGTGATTACTGTTATCACAGAGAGAAATCTGATTCAACTCAAATGAGCATTTAAGTACCATACACAGTGGACTGGCCTTAGGACTGGCATTACAGGTGCTCTTACAATAGTGCCCTGTACTTAAGGATTATTATACTCTTCCAGGTTCAAGTCCCTGTGAACATAAGAATTTCAAGATAATGTTTCTTAACTTGGCTGAATGACCCAACTGCAGGATTAACAACTGATTTACAGAACTGTGTTTTTCAGCAGTCCAGTCAGAACGCCCATTTCTAAAAAACACATAAAACATATTATATCAGCCCTCGCAGGGGTAACAGCAGAGAAACTCTTAGAGGGTGAATTCTCATTGTATGTAGGTGGGGTAGGTATCTATGTGCTTTGTAGCTGTGGGCACTTAGGGAACAGCGTAGAGAAACTATGGACATGGATTTATTCTGCTTGTCCTCTACCTAGCCAGAAGCTATACGGCTGCATTAGCACCTGATTCAGTACATCTCACCTATTACGTTGCGCATTACTTTTATGCAAACTATGACTATGGGACCTCTGTATGACTTTAAAAACAGGCAGAACAATTTTCTATCTGCATTCAAAAACATTGCGGTGGTATACTACTCAGCCCCCAGAGCTTTGAGAACATAGCACTTCATGCAAGGAGGTTGCTTTTAGTCTCACTGCAGCCAAGAGCCTGACAATCTGATGAAACTTCATTTTCTTTCAGTATATGGCACAGAACACATCCTCATTAATATTAATGTAGCAGTCCATACATGAAAAGTAAGATGATATGAAGGGACAGCACTTAAAGAAAGAATATAGGTCACTGATCTTATTGTGTTTTCATCATCTCATGGTTATTATCTCCTGACTACTTATGACATAAAATTTTACAGCTCACAAATGTCTTATAAATTAAGTGCTCATTAAATGGCATTTATTTTTCTCTGATAAAGCTCTACTGAATAAAAGAGGTATAATTTTGAGTAGACAAGAAATATCATGAAACACATTTAACATTAGGTACTGTAGGTTTAAGATATTCAAATAATTAAGTCAATGTTCCTATCATTCTTAATTTCAAATTTATAATCATGAAACTGCATAAAACTAATCAGTCCAAATAGTTAAAGTACATTACATATCAATAGTTTATGATCTATTTACTGAGGTGTGTATCACATCACATATTCAGTTTTTGAATATAAATCAATAGGTGTTCATATATTTTAATTTTTTAAAAATGCAAAGGGCATTGATATTCCATTAAAGCTGCCTATCAATCCCAGTTAAAACCTCAAATATTTGCCTTTCTGCACAGAGATTAGAACTCCTACTTCATGGGGATTAGTAATTCAGGGGTTTTTTTTGATCACAATGTAAATTCATTGTAGACTCACACCTCATAACCATCCATCTGTTAAATTTTTCTTTTCAGTAGCTGTTAAAATTAGGAGAGGATTTGTTGGTGAGTTATTTTTGCTCACAACCACACTAATGCAAGACCTAAACTCATCAATTTGCATCATGTACCCTTTCATGCCATTTGCACAGATTTTCAGCTTGGTAGCTTTATCTAGTCTCATGCCTGTGAGACAGCTGTTAGGCATTTAGCTAATCTAATTCTAATCGCCAGGGGGGTTCTGGTTTGTCCATTGAGAGGTAGGTGCATGGATCACAGTTTACCATCTGAAGTATCTATGTCACTCCTATTTAATTTATTGTTTTTCTTAATGATTCCATATCTAATTTTTTTTTTTTTTTTTTTTTTTTGTGAAAAGGTTCATTAGAACTGTCTGAATAATTAAGAGTGTAACAGCTATTGGCTACAGTTTGCTTTGAATTTTCTCATGGGTATATTTAACATCTCTTGTATGTTTTAAGCCTGTCATGCTGATTTCAAGGGGTAGTAAGCAAAGATTTTTTTAATATATTCAATCTACATAAAGTTATAAAGCATTTGTATACAGCAGTTTTGTTTCTTCTACCACTTAATTTTTTTTCTCTTATCTTTTTTATGATACTTAAAGAAATAAGGGGAAAAGAAGAGATTAAACCTTTCCTTCTTGATTGTGTCCCTGCCAACAGATCATATCTGCAAAAGTCCATTCAGCTTTCTCATTAAAATTCACAGTCCCTAGATGACTCAACTTAATTGGCAAGAAGTCAAAGAACATAATTGTTTAAATTATGAACATTTCTAAAAACAGTGTGTTATGATGAAAGTCATCTATTTGTATTGTGCCATTTAACCGTGATTGTACTTTTAATTGATATTTTATCTTGCTGTTAAAAAGGTAGTAAAGTGAAAACCTGACAAAAATGAAACAGCTTAATCTGCTGAATACTAACAATCATCAAAGCAAATTTATTTTCACACAGGAAGTGAATTTACATTTCTAAAAGTTAAATGCATTTTTTCCTAATACCATTTATATACCTGAGTGCACAGCTGCTTGACAGCTAATAAACAAGCTTATATTTCAACAAGAAGCCAAGGCAAAGTACTAGCTCTATAATAATCAATAGAAATTCTGCTTCTGAGCTTCAGCAAACAGCTCGCTTTAATAATGAAATCACAAACTATAAATGATAAAGATTACAGGCCAGCAGAAGATTATGTTCCTGCTTAAACTAATGGCAAAACTGTCCAGACCATCTCTTTCCCAATCTAGCTAGGCCGTAGCCTGGCCTTAATTAAATCACACTGTTACGAAATAGCTGGCTTGAGCTGACCTCACACATCTTTCCTCTGTAATCTCATGTGCCTAGCGAAGGCTGGTATTAGTATCTCACTAACCCATTCTATACACCCTTGCTAAGACGTGTTCACCTTTGGGCATGAATCACCAGTGAGTGGCTAGAGGGAAGGCAATTTCACCACCTTTGTGCCATTTGTACAGGTCAGTGAGCCACGTCTGTGTTGTGGCATGAGGCTGGGCATCCACTGGCACCCAGCTGTGCAGGGACTGCAACGCATCTGCACTGACCGGACCCTTGGAATAGGTTTAAGAGGACAGAGAAAAAGCAGGGAATGAACTAGGCAGTAGGAACACCATCTTCGTCCTGCACCTCCTTGCAGAGATGTGGTTTTCTATTTGTTTTCCGTTCCAATTTGTTAGAGAATCAGGCTCCCTGATGCAGAAGGCAGCAGCAGCCTAGAACAAAGTTTGCCCTACACAGTGTTTTTCCTTCCATCAGTCCAGACAAAGCCTTCTTCCTACTTCAAATCCAGGTAATAATTGACCTTAAGTTAGTTAAACAAGAGTTGGGATGCACTCAGCGCTGGCAAGATCAATTCAAAAATCATATTCTGCATGTCCCACATATATCAGCTTCAGAGATCAAGAGCTGCCTGGGATTTCGGCAGGACTGTTAAATCTTCCCATAGCTGCCTTCACCATCAGTGAGAATTTCCCACACCTATGAAGATCTTCACTGTTCCTGCAACACTGGATGTATCTGTCCCTGGACCACGCCAGTCTAACGTGTTTCCTGGCAGGACACAGGGTCAGCTATGCAACCTATGTTCCTTCTGTCCTGCTAGCGTTTGCTAACCAAATAGCAAAGAATGTAAGTCAGTGATGCTCTGTCCTGAAATTCTCACAGCTTAAAATGAGTACACTTTCCATCTCTAAACATTAGGATTCAGTGAAATGCAAGATGGCTGTGGCAAAATAACAGCAAGGTCAGGTACACATCGCATAAGCAAGAACACACACAGAAAAGTTAATAAAGCTTCCCATACTGTTCTTGATTCATTTCCTTGCAATTTGCAGTACAGTTGCTTTGCAGCATTACTGAGCATTCTGAGATCAACTAGATATTGTTTGTACTAGATTGTTATTTTCCAGTTTACTCTGCTGCCTTTCTGCAGTAAAGCCACCAAAATGACCTTCAAAGTAAACCACTATGAGTATTGCTTCAACCACTTAAAACATTTTATCTTAGTTTTAGTCCCTCTTTTATACCGCTTAAAAACTTGAATTAGGAGAAAGCCAGGGATATAAACGCAAAAAGTTGAATTTTATTTTCAAAAATGGACAAATGGGTGTCATTCAGCTGGGCTTTAATCTCTGACCTTTCAATCTCTTAAACAGTACAAAAATTTACCCTTCTCCCAAGGACAGTATCTTCCACAAAAAGGTTAGCTGATTCACAATTGGATTTATAATTAAAATAATTTATTTATAAAATTATTTCAATCAGTCAAATTTGTAACTCAATAGCTAACTAGGGGTAGAGATCTCCACAAAACAGCTGATTAACTGTTTTTGCTTTGCCAGCGCAACAGTTCCTGATGCCTGTTTGAGCTGACACCTGGTTAACAGTCCTATCATATCTTTGCCTTTGCAGAGCTTGGATTTCAAATTATTTCAATGAGAAGATTGAGTTGTTCAGTTTCTTTTCCAACAGTTATATTTATTTTCCCTTCCCATCTTCCTTGGATCTGAAATAGATCTATGGGAAGAGAATCTAACAAATAAATGTTATTGTTAAAACCCTGCCTCAGCATTTTCTTTGATCTTAGTTTTTACTGATTCTGTTTCAATACTTCATCAAATAACCTCTTTTACCCTAAATTTTCAAGCTTTACTCAGTCTTTAAGGCAATTTGATGAATTTCCAATGGTCAAAACAAGAGAAATATCTAAATCTTCTGTTTATTATGCATAGGATGTGTTCTGATGCTTTTCACTTCATTTAGTTCTATAATTATTTTTTTTCCCCTTTTGTTTAGAAAGACATGGCATACTGTACCTCAGGAACATCAACACATAAGAACAGGATTTATATCTGTTTGTCAGCCTGAGTACTACAACATCAGAAAAATTATTTTCAGAAGAACAATTAAAATAATTTACTTATTTTTCCTGAGCCTGCACCATTACTTTGCACTATTTAAATCAGTTGTGAAAATCCAACCTTACTTTGCTCACAGGAGGGAAAAGATTTCATCCTTCTGAGCTTTCAGAGGGTCCGTGAAAGGTTTTACAAAATCCCTGAGAAATTAGATTTTTAGTTAAGCTACTATACTTACCTATAAGCATAGAAACTCTATCTAATTTCTATGCTATCTTAAAAGTCAAATATTTCTTCTTTACATTCATTCTTCTATTTCCAATGACGCTTGCACAGCTAATTTATTGGTTCTAATCTTTATTCTTTGACTGAACAAACACATAGACAAAGAAAAGACCTAAGGAAATACATTTTCACACCCATAAGGTGCACTTCTCTCTTCATTCTCTCTTATTCATCTGATCATGTAGTCCTAAGGAATTTTTATATGGATAATGAAGAGTATTACATATCTTTTACTAGGAATTATAAAATTTCTGGTTTCTAAAATGTTTACAGGTTGTCACCTTAAGTTTTATTCAGTCATGGAAAGGGATGGTTCCACTTGAAAAAACCCTAGGAATAAAGATTACAGCTCCTGTTTATCAGTATTTGAATAGCTATAATTAACATACACACATTTAGTATTATTAGATTTTTACATATAACTTTGTAACCAATGACAATTACAGTAGTCTGTTGGACAGACTATTAACATTACAAAGTCTTTGCTATTTAACTACTGCTGAGTATTACATAGGAAATTAATTTGATGGTTTTAATTTCAGTATCCATTGGACAAGGATCCATACTAGCTCTAAACCAAATCAAACAACCCCTTGTAACTGGCAGTAATTGGGAACAATTAAGAGATGAATACTGAATAGTTCACACATCTAGTGACAGCTTTACATGCTCTACAAAAATCTTTTTCTTGCAGTATCAACAATTAGCACTCATCATTTCAAAATCATACAATTAATTCAAACTTCCATACGCACAAAGACAGTTCAAGTGCAGAGTACATTACACTTGGAGCACACTGGAGTACACTTAGAGTCTGCAGCAAATGGAATACAATTTTCTTGACAGTTCAATGATTGTAATGGGGACCAGTTTTTCAGACACATTAGCAGGTCAGACAGGGGTTTCATACCAGGAGACTAAAAGCACGATTCTTAAAATACATTTTAATTTTAATTGGTGCTCCCAAATGCAGATAAACACTTTGTGTAATTAACAAAAGAAGCAAAGTTAGATCCCTAACACAAACTGAAAGGTGGCTCCTTCTGTACCTGTCATAGCAGCTAGGTGTCTTTTGTAACCCAAAGGTAGCTATCCGGATCTTTGGGCACCCAAATACCTTCCAAAACCTGGTTTCCAGTGCCTGGTACTCTTTCAGAAAATGGAGTATGCAATTTAGAAAACTTTTTTTTTTTCTTTGTGAGATATGAAATTGATATAAACTGAAAACTTAATTTCTTGGGTATGTGATTCCCCCATTGCTAATGTAGCACAACCTTTTCTAATGGGTATTTATGTGCAAATGATACCTTTAGCTGTCAGTGCAATATGAGGACACCTTTGTACTCTCCTCTCACCACGAGGAGAGTACAGAAGTTGGACAAGTTAAGTACCAATACAAATTTGGCTTATTTATGGTATAAGAAGGAAGCAAGCTATTTTAATCCTTAAATGGAGCAATGTCTTTTGAACACTCAATAGTGAGGTAACTATCATCTGTTTTTATATGTGCACAGTAAGTAAACTACTGCTCCAAGTGTCATTGCTAGAAGTGATAATGATGTATGATGATGTATCTGGGCTGACAGCTGAAGGAGAAGGACAAATACTCATCTGTAAAATGTTCCATGCATGTACAACCTATGGCACCATATTATACGTCAAATACTTTGGCCTGAACTGAATAAAGTATGATCTACAGCTGGCATTTATTGTACCTGATAGTTCAGTAAATCTGTATTTTGATCCTATAAGAAAACTAAGAGCAATTTTGCTATTCACTGCGATCCTAAGAAAAAGGGTTATTCACCAGTGGTTAACATTAACCCTTAGGAAGGACTGTAAGTCATTTTAGAGTGCACTTAGCATTTTCAGAGAAAACTGTACCAGAAACTCTAACCAGCAAGGACACCAAAGCTTTCAATACTCATACAAATAATTAACTGTTTGGAAGAGTCCCACTGCTTTGCCCTAGCAGAACTGTTCACAGTATTTCCACCTAACACTGAATGTAACATGGGAGTGAGGATGCAGTACGTATGGTAAAGGGAAGAAAACAAAGTATGGATTAAATATCATACACTATGTTGATACTTAAATTTCTGCAGATATATTCTAAGTGGCTCACATATTTTTGTATATTTAAATGTAAATAGATTTTGCCTTCATAATGAAAGAGATTCAAGAACAATTTAAATCAGATAAAGATAGACATTAGATGAGAAGATTTGCAAAAACTATTTTAAGCTCATGTATGCAACACTCAATATATTTGAATCTGAAATAAAAACACTTCAGTGATGCAACTAGTTTACATGATTATCTAAAGCTTATGCAAAATATGCAGCTCTACTTGAGGATAAAAAGTAAGCTCGAAAATGTCAAGAAGGCAGCCTCTATCAGATAATTCTATATCTGTTGCTTAACCAGCAGAATACAAAATTCAGGGCACCAAATTAAAGCAAATCATATGCTTTAAAATTTGAAAAGCTATTTAAGTTTTTCATGTTATGCCAAGAGTAAAAGGAATTCTTTTATTTAATTGACAAAATATATACCTACCATTAATAATAATAGAAATATTACCCACATATTTCAAATATGAAATAAAAATATGGAAGAACAAGGCATTTCTTCCATGAAAAGACAGACTATTTTGTAGTACACAAATTGGTCTTTTTTCATTATACTCTCATGAAGAATGTTTCAAAAGATACAAGGAGTGCTAAGACACCAATAAAATCCCATTTTACAAAACAGAGCAAAGAAGTTTGATTTTGAGAATCTATTTGTTTCAATCAAAACTTCTCCTAAATTACACTTTTTTCTTTCACAAATGTTGATCAGTTTCATAAAGTTGACACAAAGTTTTATGTGAAGTAATTTTTTTAAATATGTGAAATTCAGAGGTACAAGAACTGTACACAGTAATATCACTGTTCTAAAAATATTATTTTAATTATGAATTATTATTATTATACTTTCATAGTAGAGTAAGTGATAAAGTGACCGACTCAACATACATTCATAAAAATATATAGGGTAATGTCCACACTTCATGTCATTTTCCAGAGAAGCTGCAGCTTTGATGGCATGGTATTCTTCATAGTAAGTTTGAAACGAACTCCTATAGACAAGAAACTAGAGATTTGAAAGGAAAAAAATATAGAAAAAAAACCCCAAAACAACCCACCCTTCTGTTTCTCATGAGGATTTTCCTAAGCTTCCATAACTTTAATTATGACTGCTCCTTGTTATTTTTAAGCTTTACACTTTATTACCTTCTTTCTTGAATAGAGTAATAGAATAATCTCTACAAGCTGAAAGTGCCACATAAGCAGATCAACTCAAACAGTGACACAAGAATCAGCGATTCACATTCCAAGGGAAAAAAAAAAAAAAAATCGAAGCTGTTTTAGGTCTGGATGTCCTTATTGCAACTACAAAAAAAGGGGATTTCAATTTTTAAATATTTTATTCTGAAAAAGTTATATTTTATTTATTCAGAGCAGCCTTATCCATGTTTTGACAATTTGATAATCAATTACAGTACTGTGAAAAGGAGGATATCAGGGCTGCTACTTTTCATCAACAGAATCTGATAATGTCAAGTCCTAAATGAATAAAGTACAGCACTGCTTTCCACAGTTTTAGTTTGCACCACAGAATGCAGTCAACAACTCTGTGATGAAGAAGGTATATTTCATAAGACATTCTACCACTTTCTCTGACTGTGCCAAGCCTAGATCAATCAAATACCAGTGGTGTTTGGGTGAGAATTTACTTCTTCAGGAATAAAAATACACATTTCAAGCACACTATGAAGAGTATAAACCAATACCACACTCTGCCTTATTGAACTGATTAACAAACCCCCCTCCCCAAAGCAAAAACTCTCCTAGCAGCCCAAGTAAAACAATTAATAAAAATTAAGATCCATGACATGTGAGCTCCCACATCACTCAGAAAACAAACAGTGATACTATTTTTTAAAATGTTTTTTTGCCCAGACACAATTCTGTTGATGCTTTCAAGAGCTCCAAATAATCTATCAAGTTAAACATTAGGAGAGTTATCATTGAGAGTGATTCAAGTATTACATCACCTCATATGTCATCTAGGATTATGTGCCTTATATATGGGCTTATTATAAATGCATACGCTTATTTATAAGAAACGTCCTGTGGAAATGAGTGGGATCCCTCACAAAAGTAATAGTTACTGCTCAGTTTATAGCTTTGCTGGATTACAACCTTAATTTTTAAATACTGCAACGGGAGGAGTTCCAATTTTTAAGGTAAAGTTCCTAAAACTATAACTCAAAGCAGTGCTTATAAACACATGTACAATTCATCATAATCAACTTCAATATAAAAAACAACATCCCAAATACTATTTGCAATTGTCAAGCCAGTTTTAAGTTACCTGAAATGATGTGTCCAGGTGTGGAGCCCTCAGTACAAGAAAGACATAGAGATTTTGGAGAGGGTCCAGAGGAGGGCCACGAAGACGATCAGGGGGCTGGAGCACCTCCCCTATGAGGACAGGCTGAGGGAGTTAGGCTTGTTCAGCCTGGGGAAGAGAAGGCTGCGGGGTGACCTCATTGCAGCCTTTCAATACCTGAAGGGAATCTACACCCAGGAGGGGAGTAAACTCTTTGAAAGGGCCAACAATAGCAGGACTAGGGGAAATGGATACAAGTTGAAGGAGGGAAGATTTAGGTTGGATGTTAGGGGGAAGTTCTTTACTAGGAGAGTGGTTAGGCCGTGGGACAGGCTGCGCAGGGAGGTTGTGGATGCCCCATCCTTGGAGGTGTTCAAGGCCAGGTTGGACGGGGCCCTGGGCAACCTGATCTAGTAAATGTGTATGTTTGGTGGCCCTGCCAGGCAGGGGGGTTGGAACTACATGATCCTTGAGGTCCCTTCCAACCCGGGTCATTCTATGATTCTATGATTCTAGTTACTACCAGTAGTATTAAACTGTCGTGCCTTAAATCACTTTATTGTATGGTCCCTCATCATTACAAAGATCAACAATAATTAAATAATTATCTAAGAGTTCACTGTTATCTGAAATCTATACCTACTGTAAACAGTAATTAGGGCAAGTACTTAAGAAGAAAGTCAGTTGCTAATGATGGATATTTGACTGAATTCCCTGACTTCTAAAGGCAGGTTCAGATTGACAGCACCATCTCATAGATAGTTTCAGATGTAAAGAACAGATCAGCTATATAAAACAAAGTTTCCTGTTTGGAAAAGAACAACAGGAAGACACTTGAGGCCAAAACAACACCTAAATTGTTAAGATTTATTGTCACTAGGCATGGAAAAAAAAGAGACAGAAAAGGATATTTTAAAGCTGTATTCATAATAAAAAAGATTGAGCTTCTCAAAAAAATGACAAACAAATTTGAGTTTTTTCTTTCTGTGGCTTCAAAAAGAAATAAGGTATCATGGAAGAAACAGAACTCAGGCACAAAGAGATAACCACATATTTCAGGAACTTATGGATTATTTCATGAGGTAAGCTTGTCACGGGTTTATTTCCAAGAGAAGGATAAACAAATTAATTGCTAATCTTTGCAAGGGCATAACGAGAGTTCTCCTCAGACTACATTATTATTCCTCATGTAGATGACAATAGGAGAGCCCTTTGTGAATTCCTAGTCTTAGGATAACTCAAAATATACAGTGTACCTTCAAAAGAAAGACAGAAAGAAAACACACATCTGGATCAGAAACCAATACCTAATTTATCTTCTACAGAAAAATGGAACCATAACTATTTAAATACGTCTTAATATTTAGCTAACAGTTTTTTCTTGAATTTATATAAGCACCATTTGTGTCTTTTTTCATACTTCTATAGGCACAGACCTTAAAGCTTTATAATATAAAGATCATCTTTCCATATTAAAAAAAGGTCAAATCAGTATTGCTGGATTCTTTATAATTAATTAAAAAAAAAAAAAAAGAAAAAAAAAGAGAAGCCTATCAACCCCAGAGATGAAGATTTAATAAATTCTAAACATTAGGAGTACCTGGAGAATTACTGAGGGAATCCCTATGTTGAACCCTGTGCATAACGGAAGCCAAGGAGATCCATGTATCTTGCAAGTAATGTAACTAAAAATGTTTTGTGGGACCTCCTTTTGTGGGAACAATTTTTCACCTGCCCTGATAATGATATCGGTATGTTTCATATGACTTAACATTGAATAGCTGGTCCTCAAAACACAATGCAACATGTATATTAATGATGAGAGAAATTAAAGATCTCAGAAAAATCAAAATACAGCAAGTATCTATGATGCAGATCATCTTCAATCACAGTCTCCCATTCTGTCATCTGTTCTTACTAATCTCAATTTTGGTGCTGTTTGATATTAAAAAGATTAGAGATTTACTTGTTCCATTGTTCTACTGCAATTGATTTCACCTGTGGATCTATTTGACATAATGCTAAAGACTTGTTTGTGCTACAAGCTTGAGGATTTTTTCTATTCTGTTTTGTTTTGTTTTTTTTTTAAACTCGAGTAGACACTGCCATTCCCAGATCTAATCTATTAGCTGAAAGATCGCTGAAGTCATTGACAGCATAAAGCGCCATAAACGATGGTAGATCTCTCAGTACAGAATCATAGAATGGTCTGGGTTGGAAAGGACCTTAAAGATCATCAAGTTCCAACCCCCCTGCCATGGGCAGGGACACCCTCCACTAGACCAGGTTGCTCAAATGTATAAAATCATGTTTTTATTACTTTTTATGTTCTTTTGACTTTTTAATCAAGACTTATGCTGGCACAAAATAGTCACACAAATAGTGTCTGAGGATTTAGAAAAACCTTCAATTTTGGAAATTAACAGAAGTCTATTCTACCTAAAAGCAGAACAGGACAAAACTAACCTAAACTGTTTATGCTAAGGATGTTTTTGCTTATTTGTTCCCCCTTAAACAGAAGATTTAAATGTTTTCACAACTGTTGGAGAGCATACATAACATTATCTTCTGAAGAAACAGCAGGACTTTCAGGGGAATAAATTAATCTTCTCCTAACCTGAAGAACTTTGTCCCTGAGGCAGAGAGGATCGGGACTAAAGAGATTCTCAGTGCATACAATCCCCACCAGTCCGCCAGATCACTCACAGAATCACAGAATGTTAGAG
>NW_010142808.1:659-1541 GCF_000699245.1 Pterocles gutturalis | reverse complement strand
CTATGATTCTATGATTCTATGATCAGCAAGCCTACAACTGTCACGTCTTTTCATATCTCCTTTTACATTTCTTTAAACCCACACATTGATGAAACCCACTTCTCTGATTTCTCACTGATGAGATGAGTAGACTCATTTTCTTAAAATTTCCATCAGCAGGATTTGTTTAGGTCCTTGGATCAGTTTTTTGTCTCTTTGTTGAATTAAGTCCCATTCTCCTTATACTAGTCTCACTGTAAAAAAAAGCATTGTCAAGAATGCCCCCTAACTTCTGGTAAACATATCCCTTAATATATGATAAAGAATATTAGTTTTGTGTTTTGTTTTGTTTTTTAAATTGCAATATTTAACTGAGAGTGTATAGAAGAGGTTTTATTTGATGGGTGTCCATGCTTGACTACACTGGTCTCCAAGTCAGAACTTTTATGAACACAGGTGACAATGAACTGATTTTTGGAAGGATATCTCCATGTTAAGTACTAGGCTTTGATTATTTCTTTTATATATGCAAGTGTGGTAACTTTACATGATAATATGTTAAATACCCTAGGGAACACTTTACATCAATAAAATCATCACTCAGACCTATAATTCTGAAAAAAAGAAAAAGTGTAACAAAAACACTTAACAAGATAGGATTTCCATGAAAAGACACTGATAGGTATTACATTTTCAGCCTCCAGGTATTTGTTGATGATATTTCCAAATTAACGATCCCACTATTTTACAGGGAATCAGTCACAGGCCATTTCATGGGTCACTAGGCCAACATTTTTTATAATATCTATTTGACTTCCATTGACATGCTTTCACTTCTTTGGAATTTTTCCTGATTTTCAAGGTTTACCATAAACTTGTATGAGAAAACTCCTTATGTAGCTC
>NW_010142808.1:0-628 GCF_000699245.1 Pterocles gutturalis | reverse complement strand
CTTTCCCTGGGATTACTAGTTTCCAAGTCTGCTGATTTGAAAATGCTTAATTTTAGCAGGTGTTCTCTCACATCCATCTTTAAAGCAGATAGTAATTTTTTCTTAATTTTATCCCAATGTCACAAGGCACTGATCTTTGCTATTTCCAAATATAAACTCAAAACAGCTGTTGAATGTTGATGCATAACTGCTCATTATCTCACACTTTTTGATGAAACTATGCCTGCCGACTGCTCTCAGATTAATTTTGTTGCTTTTAATGCTAAAAAAACGTTTTTAATCTCATTGATTATTGACCATTAATTGATGACTTCAAGCTTTTATTTAGCACTGACAATCTTCCCATTCTCTATAAAAATCTTGTAGCTAGTTCATCAGTGTTTTCTCATCTTTTGCTTCACTTTCCTTTTTGCTTTTTGCAATTTGAGGCACTACATAGCACATCCCAGAACAAATTTAAAGAATTTATTTACCTAGACAGAATCCTAACTAGATTAAGCTTTGGTATGGTCTTATTTTATAGTTCCAAGTACCTACATTTCCAGTACCTGTATGCTGTTTGTAGACAGTGTGCTCAGAAAATTTTTTCTAGTATCTCACCTAACCCTTCCCTGGTGCAACTTGAGGC
>NW_010142807.1:11722-25028 GCF_000699245.1 Pterocles gutturalis | reverse complement strand
CGATGCCAAGCAGGGACCCTCTCCCAACCACCTTCATCTTAAATGGTTTATTTTTATAATAACAAAGTGGAAAGAAATGAATTATACTGAACTTTTCACTCAGGTCTTTATTACAGCAAAAATCTCCAGGATACAAGATGCATCCAACATTTACACCTACTAAAAGTTGTCTGGGGCCAAGGGCCAAACAAATGGGTTAGGCCAACTGTGCTTTTTCCTCACTAGCAACTCAAACATCCTGCACCACCTTTTACCCTCCCCCTTTCTGGTATTTCTCTTATACCCAAATCCTTTAGATGGTCTTCTTGTTTCTCCAGGCTCAGTAGGATTGGTGGGCTGTACAGGGATTAACCTTGCTACCTTTCTGCTCCTTAGTGACTGCATTAACAGTGCTGAAGAAGCCTGGTTCTTTCCATAACTCTTCTTTCAAATCTGTGAGGAAAAAAGCTAATGTGATAAAACAACATATTATCATAGTAAAGGATGAATGACCTTACAGAACAAATTCTGGTTTTTCTGCAAGCTTCAGAGCCTCGTGCATCCCTGCAGCTGACAGTTTCCGATTGATATTCCTATATCTGCATTGCAGGAGATTGCGATAAGTTGTCCTCAGGTCCCGATTGAAGAAGGCATATATAAAAGGGTTAATCAGAGAGTTTGCATAACCCAACCACAGAAATGTTCTCTCGACCCACAGCGGGATACAGCTGCATGCTGTACCGCAGATGAAGGGCCTGGCGGTTGAGAGGAGGAAAAAGGGAAGCCAGCAGACAGTGAAAGCCCCAACAATTATCCCAAGTGTAGTGGCAGCTTTCTGTTCTCTCTTAAAGATGGAAATGTTTTTCTTGTCGTGCTTTAGGAGTCGTGAAAAATTAGTACATTCTTCAGATTCTTTGTGCAGTTTTATAACTCCATTCATAGAAATCCCCTCCATTTCTTCTGGCCGGGGAAAACCAGCAAACTTGTGTTTAGCAGCACTCCTCTTGGCAGCTTTGTAAATCTGATAGTACATGAAAAGCATCACTGACATCGGAATATAAAATGCAACTGCTGTGGAGTAAATGGTGTAGCCGAAGTCCTGACTGATCAAACAAACCTTTTCATCATTTACATTTTGGGCCCAACCAAAGAGTGGGGGTATAGTGATAGAGGCAGATAAGAGCCATACACACAGGATCATTTTGGCCATACACTTCCCATTCTGCCTTACAGGGTACGTAAGAGGTCTTGTTATTCCCAGGTACCTGTAACGATAACATACAGTTACTATTTAGTGCAATGGTTAGCTGATAAAAGTTATTTCACATAGACTGCCCTAAAATAAAACATCTTTGGCTAATGTTTCTAATTTACATTTTTCAGTCCTCTCGTTGCATGTATTTCAAACATGGAAATTCATGTGTCTTTTGCTTCAAAATTTAAAGTGCTGATAGTCTGTATAAAAGGTCTTTTATTCTAGAATGAAATCTCCCATTGGTCATAATGGACTGTGATTTTAATGAATTTGTGCAATACAGATAATTCGGTTTTTGGTCATTAATGAAATTCTGAAACCTAAGTCTTGTTTGGCTAACTTATGAAATCTTGGTGTAGAGATGAAAGCTCACTCCACAAAGCATACCACTTCTTATATTGAGTGCGTGCTTAAGATAAAATGAGCATACATTCATTCATCTTTATTTTCATTCATTTTACATATTCATCGGTTAAGAAGATTTGTGCCACTAAACTAAGACGATGAGTTCTCTTTTTTACCTTCATGCTGAAAACTTATGCCAAGAGTAGATTATTTCAATACTACAACAATTCTTTTTATTATAATTTAATTAGAACAAAATTACATTTATTCAACACTCAAAGTTTTAGTGAACCAATAACAATCTATTACAGTGTCAGTTCAAGAAGATCCGGGGCAAAAAAACATAGTTTTACCAGAAGCTAAGTTTAGGGTGGTATATTGCAAACAGACAAGAAAAATGTTCACGACACGTTAACTTTTCATAGAAAAAAACAAAGTCTGTGGACAACGTCTACATTTCCTAAGCTGTGACAGCTTAAACTATGTATTTTTTTTCTAACTAAAAAAAAATTATTGCTACTGCCCTATAGGGCTTGACAGCAATATCCCAAGTTTGTGTTTACTCTCAACTACAGAAGATTTCTTAATTTCCTTTCTAGTATGAGAAGTTTCTCTTAGATGGAATTAGATGCTTCTTTTTTTTTTTACTTTGAAATTTCTGCTCAGCTGGAACTTACCTATGGGTTACTGTTAACCTCTCAAATTGTTCTTTTTTTTTCTCCCCTCAAAAGAAAGAATTTTGAGAAAAAATCAATATGATTCACTTTGCCACTCATAAAAGAAATGGTTTCAAATCAGTTTTCAGAACAACATTCTGGTTTCAAGAGGTACAACTGTTTAGTTACATAGTGAAGTTTTTGGAGGGTTGCAAACAAGAAATATAGTAATGAGATTAAAAATATTTTGGGGACAGCATTTTTTCTTTCTCTCTTCACCTAGCAAATCCAATATGAGTATTTGCCTGGCTCTGCAGAATGCTGCATTGTTGATTTTACTGCAATGCAGTAAATTATGGCCAGTGCTACTGCTTTATACAGGCAGACAGGTATGCTACAGTTCTGGAAGTAAAAAAGAAGCATCATTTCAAGATCTGTTCTGATGAGTAACAATAACCCCTCTAAACAACATCATTGATTTTATATTACTGCTATGGCAAGCATTACCCAAAGGACAGAACTGGTTTATTGTGCCGTATTCTTGACAGCGTGCACAAGTACCTTACAGCAGACCGGTACTGTGCCAATGAAGCTCTGCCCGCTGGGGTCGCGAGCTAAGAACGGTTATTAAAATTGGCTGGGATTAGAGCAGGGCGATACAAGGACCACGCTATTAAAAAAAAGGCTGATTCTTGTGAGCCTCACCATCAGCTTTAGAATACAGTTGCTGCAGCACCAGCTCCAGTGGTCATGGGCATACTATAGAGTCCTTGGAGATTTCTGTTTTACAGCATCACAGCCAAAACTGCACTCCAAAGGAGCTGAGGCTTTCCCGAGGTGCTTCAAGATGTATAAGAGCAGTGAACTTTGGTGCAGTGGAGTTCCAGGGTTTAACTACCTAAGGGATACAATCTCTTGCTCTAAGTAATGTAACTGCAGCAAGGGTAACTTATTAGCTGCAGCCCTTCTGGGACAACAGTGGCACACCTTTGAAATTTGTCTGAGAATAGCACAATTTAGCTACAAAACAGTTAAAACACATCCTTTGTGCGGAAAGCTCACTTGTCGCCTGTTATAAAAAAAAATTTAAAAGTTGGTCCACCTTCCTGAAGTATGTATTTTGCTATTACACAATTGGTAATTAAAAATACCATGCTTATGAGGTGAGTTTTATCATGTAGCTAAAAAAGTTAAATTGGATTTCTGTAAAAATCAGATCTGTGGGCTGCATGCTTCTGTTTCTCGTGCATCATAATATAACAAAAAGAATTCATGAAAGCAGAAGTATACTGAAAAGAATTAAAATTCAGTAGTTTTGCCCTGGCACCACTGGAAGCTATCTGAGCTTCAAAAATGCTATTTGAAGTTAAAATACATTCATTAACATAAAAATACACCAGCATCCTTTCTGCCTTCTCCATTTTGCTAAATGTAGTATGATAGGGAAAAGAAGACAGAAGGCATAAATGAAGGAACTTTACCTTCTTATCTCTAGATATGAAATCTATTACCCTTGAAAATTTGCATCTTCAAAATAATGTAAATCATTGGTGTTGTCTAATACACTAGAGAGTATCAAAGACTTAATAGATTCATGAACTTCAAAAGTATTGTGTCAAATTCATTGCAAAAATATCATTCGTAATGCTTAATCTTTAATCACTAACTTAAAAAAAAGAACGACTAAAGGTAAATCAGTTGAATTTAAGATATCATTCAAAAACTTGTACCACCTTGAGGCCTTACCACTGGGAAAGAATGAAGTCAAATTCCCCAAAAAGCTGATTTTGTGTATCTCAGTTACGCCTCCACAAGCAAGAAGTGTCTCAGACTTGTTATTTTGAGATTCGTTTTTGTTGTGTGCCACAGATGTTCATTTTCATCTTGGTGGGGAAGGAACTCTGCCTCACTTGTGAAAGAAGGGCAATGCTATTTCCTGTTCTTCCTCCTCTGAGTTTCTCATTTATATGGTGCTGCCAGACAGAGCATGTATCCATATGACAACCCAGCACAGTGAGGACCAAATCTAGATTACTCCCAAAAGCACAGTATTGCATATGCACGGCCCTTACTTCTTGTGAACTGGTCATGGCATTTCTCCTTCAGCGTTGCCTGATTCTGTGTGCAGAACATCGAAGTGCAAGATGCCACAGCAAACAACTGTTGGGTAACTCTATATGCACAACGCATACTCCAGTCACAGTCCTGCTGCCATTCCAAGAAGGAAGGCTGCTGCTGGGTGAATGGAGAAAAATGAGTAAGGAGAAACTGGCACTATTATCTAGTGGATACAACATCAAAAAAAGATGATGGGAACCTTTTTTGTCCTACATCACTGAAACCTGGAAAACAGCCACTTGCTAGAAGAGCTCAAAATAAGAGCAGACAGCATAGACCAAACAGAAGGCAAATGGTGGGGGACAGAGTAAATTTATTTTCACATTAATGTGTGTAAACACACGGGTACATCCCCATTCTGGGTTGGTTTCTTATGCTTTCTTCAGTGTCTCCTCTTCCCTGCTGGAGGATCAGAAACCAACTCCCATGCCACAGCCCTATTCAGGTGTGAGGTGTATGCAGGTTGCACAGATCTAGAGAAGAAAAATTATCCCTTGCTGTCGTCTTTCTGGAGCTCTGTTCAAACACAGGTGGGGGGTAAAGAGCTCCCTCCTTCATGGGGTGCTATTGTCGGCTATTGTGAATAACTGCCTTCTGCCACACTCCCCCGCAAAATGCCAACAATGGAAAAGGTAAATGAATAAGTCTCTTTTTTTCCCTTTAATAAAAATCTCACTCCTTGTGACCCAGTATTCTTTCCCAGTACCTCTAAATTGTTACAATTTAATGATAGGCTATTGTTATAGACAATTTAATGTAAAACCGTTATAACTGTATAGGACTGCTCCTGAGAGCAGTCAGCTTGTGGTTTTTCATTCTGGGTTTGTTGATACAGATGCATTACGACAAACACACAGAATTGTTTTTTATCCTACAGGGCTAACAGTCTCCACTGTCACTTGAACTATGTATGACACAGGCATTTCTTATTACGGTGCGCCCAACATATTAAACAGTACAGCAAGTGTTAAGATATACATATATGGAAAGCAGAATGGTATATGGCAGAGAGAAGAGGCATACACAGATCCTGGTGTCTGTTTCTGGCACATCATTTTATCTGTGTGACTCTGTATTCCCTCTTCCCATTTACGTTTGTTTTAGCTATATGCTTGTTGTGATTGCTGCCATGTGCTACTGCTTGCACCGTGGTTATCAAACTGGAAGCTGGACCACTGTTGTGTCCCACTAGATGTTGCTACATTAAAAAATATTAAAGGTTCAATATGGTTTCTTTTCTTGTAAATACATTTCATTCTCTAACCTAGGAAATTACGAAAAGTAGTTTGCTTTATCTGCATCACCTTGGAGTGAGTTCACATAGCAATCTACTTATCATCTACTAGAAGAACTTTTCAGGAGGATCTTTCTCATCACCTTCATATTAATAACTTTCCATTTGTGGTTGAATTGATTAGTAATCTATAGATCTAGCAGAAGATGCCAATTCTTCCTCCAAGAAGAAAAAAAGCCACAGTACCAGCCATGGTAGCATTTCAGGCTAACCAGACATGATTTTTTTTTTTTTTAAATGGCATTAACCTGATTTTTTTCAGCAGTATAAAAAGTTAATTTCCTTTTCTTTGTGTTTGTTCCTGAGAAAGCTAAACATAGCTGTAATATTTAATCTGTAAAAATGGTGAATTATTCATAGCTACACTGGAAACTTTGAGACATGCCCGATCCTTACCCTTTTTGAAGTATATAGAAAGCAAACTGAAACTTAACAGCTACATCAACTTCAACAATAGAAACAAAGTAGTAATAGGATGGTCCAGTTTGGGGTTCTATGTCCAAAGTCTTTATTAAATCCATTACATGGCTAAAAGATAAAGAAAAAAGTAAAAGGACTTGCTTCTCACTGTGAGCAAAGTCACAGAATACTAAAAAACCTAACAATTAAAAACAGTAAAACTGTTTTGTAGCCTCCTGCCCAACCCAGTAGTAAATTGAAGACACCATGACATCAGGATCTCTTCTGCTGCTTTTGAAGCACACATATGTAGTTCCTTTGCTTGTTGTCTCTATGTACTTTACAGGGAGACAGAAATTCACTCTAATTAATCCACGTTTGTTTCTCAGAACTCACTGACCTGAACTAACAGAAAATTATTCCAGAATCAGCTTAGCATCTTTCACTAACTGACTTTGCATTTATGAAGCAGATTGGATTACTGTGGAATAGAACTAGAAATATTGTACTAGAAATTACACAGATGTGTATTATAGCTATTTCTGTCAGGAATCTTGACATATTGTTCCGTTATCACTTACCATTTCACTAGGAGTTGCCCTTAGCCTGAGGTTCTTTCAGTTCTTCCTATTTTTGTATTTTAAGACAGTCATAAAACTGTTCTATTTCAAAGACATAAAAATGCTCACTTCTTTGCTTTTGTGCTCTTTTTCTAGTATAGCAGCCTTCTGGTTTCAGTACATATCTCCTTGTATTAGTTTCTTTGCCAACCCACAGCTATAGGATCCTGTCTAATGATTCACCTTCAATAATAACTCATTCTGAAGAATGATGCTGACCTACTGATCTTCCTTTAGTGGCTGTGTTTCGCTCATGATCTTACATAACTTTTCTGTTAAATTCAGTGCAACATTGAGACACTTCACAAGAATAGGAGCGCGATACCATTCCAAAAAGCTATCCAGTGTTCAGAAATATTCTCCATAGTATAGTAATCGATCTAGATTTTTTTTCTTGTACTTTGATACATTAAACAGTAAATTAAATGTAAACCTAAAAAGTTGAAACAATGATCAAATCTATTATTTCTGTTACGGCGATGTCACACCACCAAATAGAAATTGTTCTCTTCAAAGATATTATGTTTACACTAAGCAAGAGATGCTCTGTCTCACAGACCTGCTTTTAAATAGAATAAGTGCACAAACTGATCAGGGAAACACTACTCCCATCACATATTTAAGTAATTGAGATGGAATTAAAGGAACAGAAACATAAAATGATTTCAGGGCTCAGACATGAGCATTACAGTGCACAACTACGGTATTACAACCTTGTTAATTATTGTGTGACGGTATTCATACCTGCCTTTTTGCAATACAGGCTGGCCTCATAACCATGTCATGATAACTGTCAGTTTATTTTCTAGGAAGTGGAGGATATTTCAGAGGCAGTAAAATACTTTTCTCCTTCCCAGAAGTGAAGAAAGTTACTGGGTTTTTTTTGCATATATGACAACGTTCAGAATATTAATTAGAATACTTTAAAACCTAAACATGAAATATTGTGTTGTGAGATAGCAGCACTAACAAAATCAAAACATTACTCAGTGGAGAAAATAAGACTTTCTTCAATCAGTTCTCTGCTCCATCTAGTTAAATATTGCAAGATTTCTCTGTAGTGAATTAGTACATAGTCATAAAAAGTCTGAGCACAGTGTTCAGCTTCCACATCTGAATTCTGTTTGCTAGAAATGGTTAAAGCTCACCTTCATCCTTCTCAGCTGATGTTGAATGCAGTAACATGAAAGATCTTAAACACATGTATTGGTTTAGGTGCTTATGCTTTATGTTTCATACAATTTCAACACTATTCTTAATATTGAAACAGTGATACTTTAATTTTGGTACTTGCAAGAATGAGAATGAAATATTTGTTTTGCTTTCAGCAAGGTTAATGCTTTCCATTATTCCCCTTCTTGCTCTTAATTAAATATATTTGCTTAAATTCTCTTTACAAGAGGAAGACATCCATTCCCACTGTTAGAGTGGGTACATATTGAATACAATACTATACTTTTATTGTACATAGTAAATATTCTGACTTCATTTTTCTTTTTCTCAAAAATCATTGTAGGGGTTCATTTTTGATGGAACTCAAGAAGTGTAGGCTTTCCTGGCAGTGGGGGAGGATTAAGTCAATCAAAATTAAGTATCTTTTCATTCTAAAGGAATGTAATTTGCATAGTAGAAGATTTTGTTCTCCTTTCTTACATTTCTTTCTGTTTCTCTGTACTTTCTTCCTTTTCTGTTGCATAACTTTATAGCTTCATATTTTTCTTAGTTATTTTAGCTCATTTTTCATTCTCTTACTTCCCTCATTCTATTTTTACTTCACTTTCTTGCCCTGCCTTATTCCTATTGCTCTCTTAGCTCTGTATTTTTCCCCCTTCCTTTTTTCTCACTGATCTAAGATATCCATCCCATAGATGGGGGGATGTATTCTGCTTTCCTTCTAAGAAATACATAACAACAATATTGCCAGAAAGAGATGTGCAATGTCTTTCCATTCAACTTCTGTTATTTTAATTGTATTTTCTGAAGCCATATTCCTCTTTCTTTTCAGACCATGGTAAATTTCTTTTACCTGTCCTCACCCTTTGCATTTCATTTTCTTCCTGCATGACTGTTGAAGTATTTGTCACCAGTCACTGCCTTGTTCTTTGCTTCCTGACAAAATAGCTCAGTAGCCTTTGGTTTTCCCCTGCAAATAATACACTGTTTGGAAGAAATTATCCCAATGTGTAGTTGCTGATGTTTGTCTTGCAGCACTGCCTGAATGTTAATAATACATCTCTCCTAGACAATATTTTGCAATTACTCAAGTAAATATTTTATATTATAGACTAAACACTTTTATTACATCTTGCAAGAAAACAGTACATGTATATTTGCCTTTCTTGTATCTTCACCAACGATACAAAGGTAGAAGACCTAAGAAGACAAATGGATTTCAGCCCATTTCATCCTCCACCAGCCTCCTAGGATTTAGATGCATTTGAAAACCGAAAAGATTTTGGCAATGAAATATTTAGAGTTATGTTGCATACTGTAATGGAAGACTTCGTATTTTTGAACTTTTTCAGAATGTCTGAACTCCAACTTTGTGGGTTTCAGCATCTCTGGTTTCCTTTACATAAGTGTAGCTTGCTTACTGAGTACAATGGGATTAATTACATACAGAGCTCAAAAGTGCTTCTCACCCCACTCCTTGATAATCTGCAACACTTCAAAAGCTCTCTAAATCCGGGCAAGTCACAATAGAAAGAATCAATTTTTCTTTACACTGTTCAACAATATGCAAGGTTGAGGAAAATAAAAAAAATAATTTAATGCTTTTCTTAAAAAAAAGGTATAACTGTGTCAGGGGCCACACTGCCTGCTTACGCCCTTTCACCCCCCCATAGCCTTGCAAGTTCCCTTTATTTAACACTGACCTAACTCTTCTGTGGAAGAAGTAAGAAGAGGGCCAAAAGGTTCTATTTTTTTCTTTCTTTTAAAAAGTAAAAGATTGTATTAATCAAAATACAGGACAAAGTGTAATTTACAATAGATATTAACAATATTTTGGGAATATTCCCTAGAGAAGTGCATCTCAGGCTTTTTAAGCAATGTCTCACTTCACTAAAAAACATGGACTTCATCATACTATACACACAAACTGCTTCACAAGTCCAGAAGGCCAGGCTCTCGTGCGCTCTTACAGCTTCGTACTCTATGGTATAATTTATGCTAGTTTTTAAGTTATTTTATCGATCAAGGGGAAAAAAAAAAAGCAAAAACATCTTCAAAATGGCTGTTTATTGATATATTCAATAAGGTAATTTATATCAGCAAACACTGTTTTGTTTAAAAATCACATTTCAGTTCATTCCATGTTGAGTGCCTTTTCATTATTCAAAAATGTTTTACAATCATAGAAACAAATGCAGTGCATTTGCATCATATCAACTGTTGTACCTATCTCAGTATCTAATTACATGTAGACTGATGTTTGTCTTATGTGACTATTTTTTCATCTTTATGCGTATGATGCAGTATCTTATTATATTAAGTTTTTAAGATGCCTGGCCCCTTTTTGAGGGGATAAAGAAGATGCTTTAGCCTTCTGATAATATCTGAGATGACTAAGATAAGGAAAGCTTTGTTCTAGAAAAGAACTAAAGAGAAATCACATTCTCATTTATTTCTGTCTGGTTGTGTTGCAATGTTCATTTAAGATTGAGTGTGCAGCAAAAAAAAGATGTTCAGGTTGAAAGAAAGCTAGGGAAGAGGTTTTATCTAACATGGCCGTTTCTATGGTAGAGGGGAACTGGTTAAATATTAAAAGGAAAAATGAATCTGAGGATTACAAGTACGTGATTTGCCATAACTGGAGGGAGGTGGCACTGGCAGTGACCTTGAGGAGCACCAGAGGAGACCTTGAGCATGAATGCATATAGTTCAAAAGCTACTGAGGAGGGATGAGGCTTGACTTGAAATATTGCTTAATGGTGTTATATTGGACTTGAGAGAAAAAGAGACAGAGATGTACTGGGAGTTACTTATGTTTGTTCTCCTTTTATCAGTCTAGAGAATCTGAAACATCAAGTGAAAGGACTGGATGAATGACCGGAGCACTGGATGCTGGTAAGGCACTGGAGGAGAAATGACATAGCTCTAGTCTTTCCTCTTTATAAGAAGAAGTTGGGGAGGAATGCTTTAGCACTGGAAGTCATCTTTACAATGGCCTTAGTTCCTGAGGAGTTAATCTGATGTTCTGATCCTTACTCCCAAGCATTTCTACCTCCTGCATGATAAAACTCATTGCCCTTCTGGCAATTACAGTCTGTCAGAAGAAAGGCATTAACCATGATCTTTGGCTGAATGCCTACATGTTTAGAGTATCTAAAAAATTAGCTGATTCATTTGTTCATTGGCCTGAGCTATCTATACAACTGAAGATAAGGTTAAAGTCCCCTAATTTGATCCTACGGGCTAACCAGAATAGGAATACATGTGAGTTGGATGTCATCAGGATAACCCAGTTACCCAGCTGACAGACAGAAGCACTCCATACAGGTGATATTTGCTGCCAGGAAAAGGTTTATCTGCCGCTTTGCCCTTCCTGTATGGGGAAGTAACTATGCAAAGATGTGGCTTCTTGAAGCACCAGCTGAGATGAAATCCCTGCTCTGTTAAACAGAGGCAGTTCCTGAGCAAAAGAAAACAGAGGCATGGAAAATAATAACAATAATGCATTTTGCAGACTAGGAACTGGAAAAATAATAATAATAATGCATTTTGCAGATTAGGAACTGGAAAAATCCTCATTTTCCTCTTTTGGTTTCCCCCCATCTTACCCCTCTCATCCCTCATACCCAGGGGTACTGTCAAAGCCAATAAAAATTCCAGGTTTTTGCCAGAGTCTGTGGTACTTCTAACGTATTATTTTTGCCCCTTACTGTCTTCAGAAAGGGGTTTAGTTCTCAAACTCACAACTGGTTAACAGAGCTCAGATCTTTCACACTCCCATCTCCTGACTGGTGGTGTCCTGTGGCAAAGACAAGCGCTTGTGATTCCAGGCGAGCTGGCTGGCTTCAGCCAGGCCAGAGGAGACGTGCCAGGAGACAACCACCAGACATGCCTCTGTCTTGGGACCATCCTGTTCTGTGCAAGCATTCAAATCAGCTGTAATAAAACTTGCAATGTGTTTTCTCTCAGTTCTGTACTCTGCCAGACACCAGCACAAACATACCTTAGGTGAGCAATGAGGCAGGCTGAGAGCCCACACGTCCATATTTTGGCCAATGTATCAGTCTCCCATCTTCTCCTCCCATGTGTGTGAGGGTCCCTGCACACACACACACACACACACACACGCACACACGCACACACACACGCACACACGCACGCACACACGCACACACACACGCACACACACACACACACACACACGGAGAGTTCCTCAGGACGAGTGGTGGAGAGACTCAGGTTGGGGATGGGACACCAGGCCTTCAGATGGTTCTCAGGAGGAGGAGGTTGCCAAAACCGTACAGGGATGTCCAGTCCAACAACACAAAGATGTGGAACTCTCCAGTTGCTGCACCCAGCCCAGCACCCTGGCTGTTCCCTGGCACTGTACCTCCATAAGACCCAGGCCTCCTGTGCCCCTTGCTTGTTGCAGGAGAGAGCCTAAACACACAGGGAGCTGCAGAGAGCTCTGCTCTGGGTCATCAGGGAAACTGAATATCAGAGTTTGCCCTGAGCACACCAGGCCGTTACCTTAGGTGCAGCTTAAGTGGCCTGCGCAGAGCAACAAAATAATCCCACAGACCCCGATCACTGGGTCATCACAAGCCAAGGCTGGTGCTTTAGTTGCATGATCAGGTTTTTTTGGTGTTGCCTGAGGTAAGCTAACAGATACCTTTAACTAAAATGTGTGGGGGCTTGATTTCAGAGCTATGTAAAACTGCCTTTTTTTCCAAAAGAAAACCCTCATCAGAGTCCCATAAAGTAGAAACGGCTAAGGTGATTTTCTCCAGCTTCACTACATGAGTCGTGCTTGGTTTGACAGTAAACATCAGCTTAAAAGGAATTATTTTGAAAGTTACAATGGTGTTTCAATATTAAAGCCTCCTACAACTTTAACTAGAAAATCATGACTGATGTCTTTAGTACAATTAAATTAAGCATTTCAGAAACTTCCACAGTATAAGTGACGAACTAAATGAAAAATCACAGCCCACTGAACTGATAATACCACTACATTAAAACAAAGTATCTTCAGGAAATAGCTGTTTAAATGTGCCGATATCTATGTCCCCTCTCTTCCTTCCTTGAATACAAACAATTTAAACATAATATCTCCAGACAAAGCTCTTAAGGGACAATGCCCTCAAAAATACTTCATCTGTCCACCCCCTTCTTTCTCTTCCTCTCTCTCTGAAGAGAAAGGAAAATGCTGGGTGGACCTGGTCCAAATTCTCCTCTTTGCTTCTCCATGACAGTAATTTTGCAAGAGCCCTAGTGAACACCTATAATGATGATGGGTGAATCTCAGTACAGCACTAATCTACATTTTTGGCTTGTCTATATCCGTATTGCCCTGAAGGCAGTTCTGAACTTGTCAAAAATCACACAAAGATTTTGCTATGTTCTGTTGGGTTAGGTACGTAAAAATTGTAAACGTCCACCTCAAGTTTAACTTTTTTTGCCCAAG
>NW_010142807.1:0-11691 GCF_000699245.1 Pterocles gutturalis | reverse complement strand
CAGCAGGAAAAAACCCACAGTATAATAATAACTGTGTTAGACACACAGGAAAATCTAAGTCTAAAGCAGTTTTAATTAGAAGTCCTATTTCTAAAACGTTGGGATGTGCAAAACATCTTATATAGTCTCTACAGAGTCTGGGTCTAGAATACTACCTGTGGAAAGGTCAACCAGAGGTACCTACTGTTCCTAGAAAGTGGGCACTGTGGCTTTTAATTTCACTCCTTTCCTAAAAAAAAGGTTTTTAAAATATTGTCATCATAGTTCAACATAAAATACACTTTTCACTAATGTAATCCTCTCACAAAGGAGGTCCGAAAGCAAGAAGAAAAACCCATGAAAGTGAGAATTGGTAACTTTGGGACTGTAACCAAGGTACTGAGGCAGACAAAGCACCTCAAAGTAATTGTGGTGGTTTTTAGGACAGTATCTCCTCAAACACCAATATACTCTGACTGACTAACTTTGATCAGTGAGAATAGCAGCAAACAAAGCAAAAGATTTTTGTAAGGCTGAGTCAATTAAACAAACAAACAAACAAAAACACCACACAACCAAACTACCCAAAATATGAGGGAGGGAGTCTGTGATAAATTTACAGAGAATGAGCAACTAAGTAGAACTCTGGTCAAAGCCCTGGAAGAATAAGCTACCTCTGCTCAAAGTCACATACTGTCAGGTATCTAGCAGTGATGTGTGAAGAATGAAAAGAGCCATGCTGTGTTTCAGGAAAGCTTTACAATTGTCCCTCATTCTGAATTTTATGAAGGAAAAATCCTAATTTTTTTTTTTAATCCTGAATTGACTGTTTAGAAACACAATGGTGCACTGAACCCTGATTTTCACGTGCAAGCAAATGAACTGAACCAGCTTGTTCTGAAATACCAGAAGAGGATATAACCAGAAAATAACTCTAATTGTGTTACTGTAAAAAAAATAATCTAGCAAAATCATCTCAATTTTATGAAATATTTTGATAACAGAACAACTCCATTCTGATCCGCCACAATACCAGTAGTTTTTTTAAGATGCAGACTGGAGTTGCTTGTCCTCTACCATATGAAAAGCATATCTCGCTTCCTAATGTGAATAGGTCCTATCGTAGGAAGAAATTATAATCCATTTTGGAAGAGGAGGTAGTGGGTTGGAGAGAGCACAGCATGAGAGGCAGGTATCAAGGAAGGAAGGTAGGAGGTTAGATTAAACTGTCTATCTGCAATTCAAGAACCTTTTAGGAAACTGCTATTCACAGTCCTTTCCAACAACAATGTCTGGAATGGAGACTTATCAGAAGATAATATGGTGATTCCTTCCCTGTATGTTATATAAACAGTTATTTATTTGCCATTTCTTGATATTTTAGTGCTATATTATCTGCTCAGTATGTGGTACAGAATGAGGTTATCATGTGTCATCATCTTTCATGCCAATGAATGTGAGGTCTACTGTAGCTACCACATCTCTCAACCATACGTCATATATTTCCTTAGCACTCAATTTTAACTAACATATTTATTTACAGTATGCTTATACACCAGATTTCAAATTCTCCCTTCACATGTAATCTTCCTGCCTGCTGTCATTTTCCTCAGAAAAGGTCTCATTTGGTGATATTTTGGAATTTATTTTAAATAAAAAATTGGTCAGATCAAGCTCTTCTCTATTAACTTGAAATAGAAAATTTGTAGGAATTTAATATTACTTTACAAATATTTTTTCTCCTTGCAATTACTCAGAATCCTTAAATACACAGCCCCAGGTGCCCTTTAACTGAAGGAGAAGGTTGAAAGGAGAAATATCTAGTGATGAAAAATAACTGCAGCAAAACCCAAATAGCAGTGAGTAAAACTGTATGTTCAGCCTTTCACAACCACAGTATTTAATAATTCATTTATCATAATATTTATTAACTTTTACCAGCAGGTTTGGGAATGAAGAAAGTACTGACCACATGGACACTACTTTCTAGCTAACCAGTCCTCCACTCTAATGAACTTTGAACCTCCTGGGTCTTGCTCAGACCCACCAGGCTGTGGTTCCACGTAGCTGGCTTTTTGGAGCTTGCTGCTTCAGTGAAAATCCATCTAAATCCAGAAGTTCACATTCCCCATTTCAGACGTCACCAGGTCTACTTTTGCAAAGGCGGCTCTAGGTAACCTTAGTGATCTCTAGACAGGACCTTGAAAAAAGATTAGCCAGGACACTGTGTCCTCCTTGTCTTGTTGAACAAGGGCCTGCCCACAAGAGGCTTCTGCTACAGTATATCATTTTCCTTCAGCAACATCTTTCATAATTTTTCTCCTTTTTAAAATCATGCAAGATCTGCAACACTAAATATATTTAAAACATAGAACAAACTTCAACACAACACAGACTGCTATCATCAACTTCACGGGCATGAAATCATAGTACATTCAATCTGCAGAATAAACTTGTTGCTTTTCTCCTGACAAGAACAGGGTTTCTGGCCCTCTTCCCCCGGGCTTTCTGTACAATTCTTTTACAATGCCTGTTCATGTTCCCCAGAATTTAGAGTTAACACCTCTATGCTAAAGCAAAAATAGACACAGCTGATCAGAGACCATCTTCTCCTCCAAAGTGTTTAAAGATAGTGGGATTTGGAGATTATCAAAGATCCCAGACCTCTCTTTTCTGTTCATTTTACAGATGCTACACCACACATAAAAGCAGTGAAATAAGTGGGATAAGTAGAAGGAAGCTGTTCTTCTCATCTCTTGGTATGTCTTTCCTTTGCTTTTCTTAGCAGCAAGTTGGTAACTCTAAAGTGCTTCTGAGATGTGGGGGCACCAGTTTTGTGTGGATGAAGACTAAAATACCTAAGTTTTATTGCTCTGCCTACAGCTTCTAATATCTGTTCTTGTTGCCAGGCTAACAACTTCAAACGTGCATTTGAATGTAGGAGCAGAACTTTGGCATCAGTGTGGGATGGATCACCACAGTTGAGTCCATGGAGATCTTGGGGAGCAAACCATGAACATGGGATATTTGATAAGATGCTCCCTTCTTTTCAACACTTAGGCAGCAGTGCAGAAGCTTTGTGTTAAGTAACAAGCTTTGGAAATGTAAAAAGCTCCTTCTCATGTTGTTTAATTCACAGGCAAACAGTCTATTTTGCTGTTTTAATTTCAGTTATTTTTGAAAAAAAGGAATCTTGTGTTCTGCTAATGACCAAACTCATTGAGCAAAAATAGCTTTTTAAATACGGGACAACAGACTCTTGAGAGACTACAATCAGTATTGTTACTAAAACTGCTTGTGCTAAGAAGTGGGTCTCTGAATGCAGACTCTTAAGGTAAAAGGGAAACTGCTGCACACAGCAATGCAAAATTTAAGTCTTTAGAGCTAAAGCTGTATTATTTTTAGCATCAAACATCTTACTAGACTATTAAAGAAAAGCTTTGCATCTTGTCAGCAGCTGTTTTGGGTCATGGGTATAAATATTGCCAAGTAATTTGCGGCCAGACAACACACTGACTTTGTTCAGGGATTTAGTATTTCAACTATTTGTTAAATGTCAACTTCTACATCAAATAAACAAAACTGAACAACCCACATGGAGAACTGTTTACAGAAGATTATGCTAGCAAATGGTACTGTGTATCTGAAATATTTCATGACAATCACAACTTGTTTTCATGGTTTTTATTCATGATGACAGTTATGTTGCAAATTCTACAGTAAGTTTAGTTAATAGCATATACTTTTGTTATCCATGCTCACGCCTTCCATTTCCACCTTCTAATTTTTATGCTTATTGACAATTTCTAAATGCCTGTTACCAGAGTAAATCTTCTATGCTACTATTATTTACTTTGATTCAAAAATCCCTACATTTTCTAGTATGAGAACAGTCCTCTAACTAGTAAACACACACTACTGATAGACTTGGGTTTTTTGCAGTTACCTTTTGTGTCCCTCTCTGGACATCTGACAACCATATAATGAAATACATTGTCCCTAATCTCTAACACATCTCTCATGAAAAGCGAAGAGTTTATAAATAATGTACATAAAGGAAGCTCTATATCAATTTAATTTGTATCAGCAATAGGCCTCTGACTGCAGGTACTTGTAGAGCTGACAAGAAATGATGATTCCAATGCTAGCCAGGTTACTGATCAGTATTCTTCAATGGGAATGAAGGTGGCACAGCTGCATACCAGGTCATTGGGAGGAGACCTCATGATGTGTCTGCCTAGATCTCCAATAACAAGCTCTCCCTAAAAGACTGGAGAGTTTTCAACTCAAAACAGTCAAATTTTATTTAAATGAAAACAAGAAATTTGATCTGTTTAAATACAGAAAACTCATTACAAGGTGAGTTAGAAGTAAAAAGGTTTGTACACAATTCTCTGACAAAAACGGTGCCCTTGCAAGCAAGCCCTTGCTTCCAGTTCTGGTTTGGGTGTCTGAGGTGCAGCAAACTCTGCCCAGTCTCCCTTGGTCCCCTAGCAATTTCTCCACCACTGTTAATATGTGGCAAGCTGCTGCTTGCTCCTCAGCCTGCTAAACCCTGCAGGACAAATAGCTCCCAATGTGAGAAAAGTGCTACCTTGTATATGGCTCTACCTGCACTTCCCACAGCCTCCTTAAAGGAACACAAAAAACTGTAAATAAAAATGGATAACCAACTCTCCTTGCGGTTATATTTTTAACTTACACTTCCACAAGCTAAAAAACTTGGTTTCAAGTTTTTGACAGTACCAAAAAAACGCCCATTTCCTTGATATATCTCAGGAAAAAACTCTGCTTCCAGCTTTTTCATGAAGGCACAATGTACCTCTAAGAATAGACTTCACCCTGTTTTCTCCTTACTTTAAAAAAAGGTATTTTTGTAATGTTCCTCCTTGTTTTTGTGGTTTGGGTTGGTTTTTTTAAACAATCATGACCATATTGCAGTGAAATAGCTGTCCATTGCGATATTAACCCTCCTCAGAGGTCTCTTGTTGCTAGGTCACAATTTGATGGCAGAAGCCAGGATAAAGACAGGAAGGAATATACTCAGTACTGACTTGATTTCCCAGCACATCTCAGTTCTGCATGTTCTTAGATCAGCTGGCACTACTAGAAATTTTGTTCTTGTCTGTACATTACCCAAAACGCTTGTTTACTGTTAGAGCTGAATCACCACCTGATTTGCATACATGCTAATATGTACAGAACCACCCATACATATCAGATAATCTATATAAAGCCTCCCCAGTAAACAGCAAGGTACAAGAAGAAAATCAAAGCTGCTGTACTCTTTAATTTTGTTATGTTAGTTCAAACAGAATAGAAACAAGTTTTCCCTATGACATATGTAATTAACAGAGTCTTTTGGAAAGGAAAACTTAACCTTTGTAGTAAGAGTTTGCTCAAAAAATTTAATTTTTTTTCTATCTTCAGTATACATAGGAATAGATGTACTATACTATACACAACATGAAAAACTAAAACTTGTAAGCTTTTGAGCTGAAAGAAATTATCCTCACCTTACAAACAGTAGTGACCATTAGGAGAGAACTGCAGTGAGCATTGCTTTATGATGCTTGTGTTTTGTACACTCAGATATCAGAACTTGTAATTTTAGAAGGTTCTGAGAGCATGCCACCAGTGATATAATAATCTTGCTTCAAGCACAGTATAATGATTACAAATGCTTTGATGTTTTATTCTATGATACTCATTCAGTTCAAGAAAAGCACTCTAGGAAAATACAGTTTTTGAACAGTGTACACAGGTTACACTACACCATCATGCCAGTATGATATGTATTCACATTTTTTGTGATTTATGTTAGGAGATATTTCTAAAAACTTACTTCAAAAACTAAGAGGAGTGTTTCTAGAGTTGTATTTTTCCTGTGAATCTTGAAGCAAATCCAACCTCACGTATGGAAACTATTTTTGTGACATTGACAGGAAAAAAACCAACCAAACAACTTTTTATATGTCTCCAGAATGCCCTGCTTGGGAAAGATGTGAATTAATGTTCCCTTACCTCTGACTGTCAGGGTCCTTTGAAATGTCTGGATGAACCCCCAAGAATTAGAGACCCCAAAATCACTTCTGAAAACTCATCCTGTGTTAAACCCTGCTAGGAGCAAACAGAAGATAGTTTCAAATGTAGGGGGGGAAATGCAACAACCAATTTCAAGAAAAGGCATTCACATAAATGTGGTGTTATTGCAAATCCCCTGGTACTGACTGAACTATAACTCCCCATTCCTGCGTACTTTGAAATTTTACCAATTGCAGTCACATTTTCACTACCACCTCTAGATCATTTTGCATTTCCACACTTCATGACTCCCTTTCAGTAACACTGCTTAAATGCATCCAGGATATAACAGGAATAGAATAACCAATCTACAGATGTTTTGTATAACATCTTCCAGCTTCCCAGACTTTGTCAGCCTCTACTGTGCAGCCCCGAGACACACCTGACAAACTTCAGATCTTATGTCTGTTCCCAACGCAGAAGGACAAAACTTCCACTCGTTTTGATGGTAAGAGAAGCCCCTTTGCTCCTGAGTTGCTAAATCTTCACTAAATGGCCCATCTCTTTGATAAAATATCTTTTATTTTCTACCTCCCATCTTACTTGTTGTGCATCTGGCAGTCTAGTCATGAAGCATAATGCCTCTGCAAAAACATAAAAAAACAATTCCTATGGCCTAGAACTGGTTACAGTGTAAGTAACTGTATCTCTTGCAGACTGCCTACATGACATGGCAAAAGATACCTGAAGATGCCACAGAAAGGTGCCTAAAGAAGTGCGACCATGCCGGTACAGCAAAACACCCCCACTTCACTTACTCTTTTGGAGCTGGCTCTCAGTGAGAGATCCACCTTGCTCTGTCTTACACTACTTAATCTATACAAATTACAATTCAACTTTTTCAGATCAGACTTTGGGAGCAAAAATTCATGTTGTACCTCTTTTCAATTATTTAAATTTAGTCCCAAGTTCTTCCTTTGATGCGTTGGGCTCCTCAGTTCCCAGGTGTGCACCAAGGACACTGGAAATGGGTGAGCTCTTAGGGACTGACATATTCTAAGGTGAAGCATGGTACTCGTACTTACTTGGAGTATGGCAAAAGATATCAAATGGAGAGGGAGAGAAAAACTGATCCTTGTGTATAAAAATCTCAGGATCAACAAAAAGTCTTATTTTGGTGTCATTCGCAGACAAATTCTAAATCTTCATCAATTTAATGGAAGTCTGGAATATTAATTAATTGTTGGCTAAGATACAGACTGGAAAAATACCCCAAAAAGTGTTTCATCACTTGTGTGGGTGTGGGGAGAGTGTTATAATTTGTCAGCTGTATCTGAGTAGTTATGTTACTTTATCACTTTCCAAGTGAAAGAGCTATCCTTAAATTGAATTTAAAATTGTTATTTATGCAGCTATCCAGTGGATACTCTCCAAAACAGGATTTCTGTAGCTATCTTGGGTCAGAAGAACATGATGACTCAGCAGGCAAATATCACCAGTTTAAATTTGATCAATTCCCCTTATATGTTCATTCACCCATTAAGATGTGGTTTGCATCCTTCCATCGTAATTCACTCCTGATGTTCACTCGCTCTTAAATGTACAAGAATCTAAACTAAGTATAATTTATTTAATTCAGAGCCAGAAAAATGGAATCTTAAGAGGAAAAAAACAAAACAAAACAAAAAAACCCCACACTAGTAAGAAATAGTTAAAGGATGCTACTACTCACTGAGGCACAATTATCCTGCCAAAGTCTCTGTAACTCCTATCTTTCTCCAGAGCTAGCTCTCATATCATGGATGGTGAGCAGAGCAAAGGTAATAATATTGATTGTGCAGGTATCAAGCTGTTTTGCATGTTTAATCCTTATGAAATTTGAAAAGGGAGAAATACTCTTGTCTTTCTGTCACATCTGTTTTAGTTCTGACAGACCTGCCTGTAAGCAGATAGCCTTCTTCCAAAGTGGAGGCTTAAATAAGATACCTCAAAAATAAAACGCTCCTCTCAGGTCACCCTGATAAAGATCTGTGGAGGTTTTCATGTTGTGAAATAAAAGGAAAGATGTGATCTGAAGAAAAGCATAATAGTCCAAATCTTGGTATCGTTACAGACATTATCTCACGATCTCCACTAATTTAGTTCTTTGTGGATAATAAAATGACCTTTTCAGACTAGTTTGTTTCTTGTGCACCCTGTACAAAGAGATCCCCATAACAGCATACTAACATATACTGCACAGTCTTAATGTTTACACAACTTAAGAGCAGCAGCAACTGAAAAAGTAGGAGCAGTACTTGATGTGTCTGACCAGGAAAAAAAGATGGGCTTTTTTCAACAGAATGAAACCAGCTAATTCATAGACTCCATGCTAATCTGCATTTTTCAGAGCTTTCCAACTGCTAAATTCAGCTGAAAAATGGATCCGCCACTGAGAGCTGTGCAGCAAAATATCTGTGTGCAATAGGCCTGCCAGCTGCTGGCATTTCAGGGCTCTCAGTGGCATGAGCCGAGTAGCACATATTTGTGCATGGGAAACAAATCAAAAAGACTCTTCAATTTACTATTTTATCCTGTTTGGAAGGGCCTCAAATCCTCCTTTTTACCAGCTATATTTGTTTGTCTAATAAAAGATATTACCTCTCCCTACAAACCTTGCTTAACCATTTGTAACAAACTTTTTTTTTTTTTAAATACTAATTCAATAGCAACATTCTTTCAGGTATTTACCTTCAGCTGATTCTCATATCTGCTTCAGCAAGAACCTACAAGGTTAACAATGAAGATTTTAAAATATCTGTCTTATTTGTTATCTCTGCACTCCTTGCAACAGCCTCATCTTTCCCTTCAGGAGAGACTTCACTGGATCACAACAAAGGCTGCCTAAAGTGTCCTGAAGAGACAGGTGGCAGTGAAATTCATAATTATTCTTCAAAAATGTTCCTTTTTTGTCCTATCTTAACCCTTCTCCCTAAACAAATGTCTCCTGCATGACCTCAGGACCACTTAATTGTGCTACAAGTTTTAAGTGTACCTAAATGGCACCGAGGATAGTGGACAAGTTGAAGGACGGTGATTTCGTTCACTCCTCCCCTGCTTCTGGATTTCCTGGTTCATCTTGTATTTGTATTCTTTGCACTGAGATAACAAGGGCTGTATCATCAGGTATCTTCTCCTAGATAACATAAAAGATGCAAGTGCTTCCACCAAACCCATGGAAACATGGTCCTCACAAAAACGGTTTGACCTTCTGACGCATTGACCCTTTACTGCACTACATACATCATGATTTGCAAGCTCCTGTACCACACACAATACTTTTTTTGCAGAGATGAGTCTCCCTCACTGATCGTTCAAGGCTTTCCTAAATACACAAGTGTAAAAACAACTGCAGGTAAGATAGTACTATTAAAATCAATGCTACACTGATGGTATTTCATAATTCACATTTAATTTTCATAATTTCTCCCTGGTTTGCATATTTTGTACGTATTCACTACTCAAAGACTAGTTAACATCCCAACCTAATCTTTGGCCTGACTGAGCAGTGTTACAACAGTATGAGACTATTTATTTTTAAATAGGATTACAAACCACGGAGATTTTTAAATTATTTATTTACAAGTGGTAGAGACATGTTGCTGGCTTGTCTCCTTTTATGTATTATATCACCTATCTTAACTATATAACGGATTTGAGTGACAGAGGTTAAAGCAACATGATTCATGGAATTTTGATTTCAAGCAGGGAGTAGACAGAGGTATAATAAATTACAAAGAGATCATGTTCAATAAACATGCAGTGATAGATGTAGGAATGCAAAGATGAGAGGAGAATAATTCCAGCTTAAACCAGCACTTGTTAATGCAAATCAGTTATTCATAATAGGTTATATTCTAGTCTAAATACATAGCTATATGTCTTGTTGGCATTTTGGGGAGAGAGGAGAGTGGGGGGAAGATGGAGAGAAGACAGCAAGAGACTTGATCATCCGTGTGACCAGTTAAATCAAAGCCCCTTTTCAGCATACAGCAGTGACCTCAAATATTAAGCTAAGAAATGAAAAAGAGTAAAACTAAACTACTCCAGTGCTATGTGAATCGGTCACACATCCTTACTTGGGCAAGAAAGCTTAACTATGTTAACCTGTCTTCAAAAGACTATTAGAAATGGAGGTGGAGAGCTCAGACATGGACATCAAGAGCAATCAAGGAATGGAAGTACTTTATGTAGAGAGAGTTGAAAAATTAAATCACCTATCTTAAAAATAGGTAGGATAGAAAAACAGATAATAATATTGGGAAGCTACATAAGCCATTACATTTTCTTACAATACTGGAATTAAGTTAAAAGACAGCAAATTTCAAGGCAACAGTGGCAAAAAAAACCCCCACCCTTTGATACTCAGTCAAACTCTGTATGTGGATTTCATTGCTACAAGAATGCTTTACAGCGTTCAGATAACTGCCAGCCATTACAGAAGTCACAAAATATAGAGCATTGGAGTAGGGGATGCTTATACAGAAATTAAAGTTTTGAAATTAATATAAACTGTGATGTTCCTTGGCATGAAACAATCTCCAGTTATTGTGGGAAACTCTTTTGAAAGACTATGTCTTTGCAGAAACCTAATGCAGAGTTCTTTCCCAAAACTTTCTGAAGCAGACAGTCAAGCCTGCTGTTGAATATTAGACTTGATAAACTAATTCTGCAGTCTAGCTAGGAAGTTCTTTAATTTCTGCTAATTGTGTTGAGTTGTAACGAAAAGAGTCTCCCTCTAGATGCTAAAATTCTCAGTATGGGGTTTAGGCTGTAGAAGAGGGAAGTTACAGGCTGCAACTTACTTTAGAATGCGACCTGCATGGAATAAAGGAATCTCTTAGCCTCCCTCTGCAGAGAAGAGCTTAGACATGGCCAAATGTGAAATCTTAAATATGGCCTTAAATTAATACCTAGGTTCCTCTTCTGCAGTCTGCATACACCTCCTTATTGCCCCAGTGCCTGCATCTTTTGGAAAAAGCTACATGTCAATGAGCATCGTTTGGTTTTTAAGAGGGCAGAAGAAATTTGAAAAAAAACCAAACCAAAACAAAACAAAACAACAACAACAACAAAAAAAAACACCAACCAAACAACGCATATTTGAAACCAATTTTTCCTTTGAACAAAAGGTTATTTGTTAAAAATGGTTCTGTCAGTTGAAATGGAGCTATTCTGGGATTGTACTAGAACAATGATCCAACCCTAACATCTATAATTCCCAAGCCTTCTCTGGTCTGGTAAAACTCAACCGAACTCAGTGGGGTTACACTGTCACCAGCTTCAGAAAAATCAGCTCAAATCTAGCATTCGTATAACACAGTTAAAGACATATGTTGCAAATGTCAAAGCAGCTGCAGATGCTCCATTATTTGTAAAGAGCCACAGTAAACGTACCAGCTTAGCTCCAGGTTTTTTGTGACACTTCGACTCTGTATGACAGCAGGGAAGTCACCCAGAGTGACAACCACGCGCCCGGGTTGGGACAGCGGGGGGCAGCGCGCACGGCTCCGACGGCTAATGCGCCCACAGGAGCGGCTGCAAGGCTGCCCTCGCAGCCCCCCGTGCTTTCAGCATGCCCCCAGCTCCTCCCCGAGGGACCCGCAGGAAGCAGAAGAGGCCAGCGGTACGGAACCGCTCGCGGCAGGG
>NW_010142806.1:0-11919 GCF_000699245.1 Pterocles gutturalis | reverse complement strand
GACTAGAATCCTGGCCACCAGTGAAGACATGTTGAAATTCGTAGCCTGCAAAAAAAAAAGGAATAGAATAAAGCAGAGACGATAAAAGAAGCTGAATGTTTAAATAAATATAAAACATCCATGTACAGACCTAAGGTACTAGTGTGTGCTGGACTAGATTTTGATGCAAGCTTGTTTCTGTTCCAACTATGAAAATCGTGGGTTTCTCTTTAGCTAGAACGAATATCTGCTCTTATATAAGGTAGAAGAAAGAGTCTATGGTCTTAAATTTTAGTGAGGGAAAGAATTATATATTTTGAGCTTCTGCTAAAACGCATTAGTAGGATTTACCAAGCAATCTCCAGTATGATTTAGATCTTGAAGGAACACTTTTGCAGCTGAATTACCTTTCTTACTGTAACTGTAATGTGTGCCCACATATTGTATCTCTGACTGGATGTGGGTGCTAATTTAAGTACTTGTGCCTCTGGTGGTTTGACTGTGAGACCAATTAGATGGCTAGAAGCACAAATGGGTAATTAGAGCTCAGATCTACTTAGGTACTGTATAGCAAACTTGCCTACTTCCGGTTCAGCTTCTGCCATCCTTGTTACTGTGCTTTGTATCAAAGTCTGTAGAAGTCACTTCTAAAAGGAGTGTATTGAAGGCAATATATGTTACAGCTTCTAATAGTACCTTTCAATATTGTCTTCCCGATATTGCTACTGATGCTCTGATTCTTACGGAGTACTTCCTAAAAAATGCTGATGACTCTTTAGTCCATTGATGTGATTGGGGTTGGTGGCTGTTCCATATCTTGTGTGTGTAATTTGCAAAACATGAGCTTTATTCAGTAAATAGTTCTCAAACAGAGACTGTTATGTTCTAATTGCAAGACTGACTGTCATTGTCCAGAAAATAAGTTCCATTCACAAGACATCCCTGGCACTTACTTTGGCTAAAGAGAGGAAGGAAATGCCTGACAGTTGTGGAAGAACAGCTTCAGTTGTTTTAGAAATGTCAGACAAGATGTCAGGTCTGAGAATATTAGGCCAGTGATTTATATGTTCCATTGATGGAATACTTTTCTTATGTTTCCATCAGTGCTTTTCTTTGAATTATCATCTGGTGTCTTTTATTTTGTGTAGGTAAAGAAAACATCATCATTCCAACTGTTAAATGCTTACTATAGGTTACATTCTCCGCATCTTTTTCAATTCCTTTGTTGTTTTACCCAACTGCTGGATTTTTCACTGAGAGTGCAAACAACAAGAACAATACTCCAGCTGAGACTTTGTGCGCTTCAGTAACTGAGCTGTGAATGTACCCCGTGTAGGTGATTCGTGCTGCATCGTTGTTTTCAGGATAAAAATTTATTTGTGTGGGTACAGTTTGCATTATATGTGTGGGTACAGTTGCAAATTCTGTATAGAAAACAGAATTTTTGTGTATACTTGGATATTTCTATGCTTCTTTTATATTCCTTAATACTAATTAAAAGATGCCCTTCAAAAACATGTCTACATACTTTTGTTTCTGCTTAGATTTGTTATTAGAGCTAGTGGGTGTACTAGCTCTTCAGGATATTACATCCAGAATATTATTAGACAGAATATTATTAGCCAATAGTACTGGAAGGCCTATCTTAGTTTACTGTACTGGAAAGCTTGATAATTAATAAGTGCTTTTAAATGTATTTACAATTCAGCCATGGCAATGATGAAAGATAGTTTAGAGTTAAGATAATTTTGGTTAAATTTATTATGTGAAATCTGGAGAAGTAATTTCAGAATCAATTGTAAAATGTGTGACTTCAGTTAATGGCAGCAAGTACCTGAGTTTCAGTTCATCTAAGAATATTTTAAATTATTTAAAATTAGAGGAAACTCCATCACCTTTAATTTATTTGAAAACGTTGATTTTATTTTTTTTTATAGGTAACATTTTTCAATGCCAGATTTCTACTTGGACAGATTTCTACTTGTCCAGATTCAATAGTTAAATTATCCCATGACTGCTTCTGGTTTATCCCCTTGGCTGTGCATTGCTTCCTCTGCCTCGTCATCCTGGGCAATGATTCCTTCTGTCCTGGTTTACAGATCCTTTGAAAACTTGCTTCCTTCGTTCTATACAGAAGATGTAAAATAAAACATTAAAAGCAGAATCTCTTGTGACTTTCCTCTACTTTTTTATCCATAGTTAACCTTGCAAAGTAAAAACAAAGAGTTATTTTTACTTTTGGTCTTTATTTTATTTTTTCAAGTATATATTTTGACAGTCCTAAAATGAGAAAACTATAAATCTAATCTGTTACTTAAAATTTCCCTTTTCCATAATTCTGTAAATTATGTCTGGAAAAAAACTCTGTGTTACATATAACAGTAGTTGCAAAGCTTATGTCATTGACTTTAATTTCTTAGTCAACAAATAGAGTAAAAAATTCAATAAACACCTCTCATTCATTTTAAAGGATAAAAATAGTGGAGAGGTGCCTAGGACTGGAGATACGGTCTAAAGTTCTGGCTATTTTAAAGTTTTTTAGGAGTTTTCAGTTGACTTCAGGGTCAGAATTCAGTCAGAATTTTCCACCTCTGAGTTTACTGCAAAGTCAAGTTAATAGAGATAAAAAATGTCAGATCAGTGTAGCTGGTGCAACAGCGCTTCAGAAAATGTTATGAAGTTGGGTGTTTGGGAATTAATTCAATTTGCCAATGCATGTCCACGCATCGTTTTCTGCTGTCATTACCTCTACTTATATTTTTCCCCCCGTTATTATACAGGGCCTGTCTTCCATTTGGATTAGATACTATTTCCTATTTTCATACTAACTGGTAAGATTTAGTAAAATCACACTGAAATACAGAGTGAATTTATTCTTTTCCGTTTGAAAAAGTTGTTTGATAAATATAGCTGTTTCGGTATATCTGATTTATCTTTTGACCTAATACTCAAATATTATTTTGTCTATAGTTGACTCTTATTTTTGGCACATGCATATTTCACTGCTAGTAGTGTAAAATATCTCAGACTATATTTATCCATCCATCCGCTCCATGGTGGGGTCTGCAAGGTTACTTCAAGAATGGATAGTGATCTATATGACGTAGCAAACCTGCTGCCTACATCAATCTCTGTTCAAATAGGCAACATTTCAGCTGAATTGTGCCTTTCTTTATACTGCTTGCTTGTTTAAAAATTTTTCCCAGTAAGCATTTTGAAGACATTAGCAAAGAAAGTCTCATTTTAATCTGTCATTACAAATGGCATTTTGCTATTTATTGTCCGTTTCTTATTTATTGTAGACTAAAGCCCCACAGTTATTTGAAGAGAATCTTCTGTGGTCGATAGGAATATTCTCTGTAGAATTAGAAAGTTTTCCCTGCTATGCCTGCTACTTTAATCTACATTTACTTCTATACTCAGTGAATATTATTCCTGATTTGAAGAGAAAGTTAATGTCATTTTAGAGCTGAAGTGTTTTCCAAAGTTATTTTGCACAAAAAGTTAATTTTTATATAATTCAATTTTTTCTAATGCAAGAGGAGTAACTCTTTGTTAATCTCCATGTAACCTGTTTTTTAAATGTATTAAAAACCACATTTTTAGTTACAGCTTGAAAAATACCATTACATGCAGAGTCCAGAGAGCACGTTGAATGTGAAAGACTTCAAGTTAGGTGAAGGATAGAAAAAAGCACAGTAGTGGAGTTCATATTTGTGGTTGTTTGTAGAGGTTTGTATTGTGTTGACTAAGACTTTCTAGGAACAGAAAAAAATTCAGTAGCCAGAATAAAGAGAGCCAACGCTTAACGAGCACACTTCCAACCAGAGGTAGAAAAATACACCGTTTTTCATTAGATTTTAAATAGATATGTTCCTGACTTTTTTTCTTGGGGACTTAAGCTGGAGGTTAACAAACAAAATTTGAAATATTTACTTACAGTAGGAGACAGAAGATTATTGAATAGATTTTAAAGGAAGTATAATTAGCCCAGTTAATCTAAGGCAGTATCTTATTCTGCTCAATAAGCTCTGCTGGGAAAATTATTATTTAAACAAGTTTCCATACGTAACTCAAAATCTAATTTTGTGATTAAGTTGTGTGGATTTACAGATATTTGAAGTTTCATCAGTAGAGGTCTTGCACTGTCTAATTATATGTACAAGAGAATTGTGTAAGGAAGATAAATATTAGCCTGTAGCAAATTCATATTAATATATTAATTTGGGTGGGTGGTTGTTTCAGGTTTCTTTTTTTCTATGTTTCTTCTTTAACACTTCTCAAGAGTCTTTGCCACTTTTTCGACTGCCAGTTGTAAATAGCTTGGGATTTTTGTGACAACTGAATCAAAGGGCCAGATTTTTTAAAAATTACTTATTTCCTTAATTTATGTGTTTTCTAGAAAATCAGTGGAACCAGAACGCACAGTCTTATATGTATATACATCTACTTTGTTGAAATGCATTCAGCATCTTCTCAGCAGCTAGCTTTGTGACTATTTACTCGGCACCGATGACTGAGATGACTGGGGCTTTCAAGAAAGTAGTGTAATATCTTTCAAATGCCCTCTCTGTGCTTAGTCCTGAGCTGCATTTTTCAGTTCATTTTTAGAGGCTAATAGGACTTAGAATTAACCAGATTAAACCAAAATTGAATAAAATTTCATTGTAGTTAAAATGGAGTTGTAACAAAAGTAATAGTTTCTGCTTTTTCATGTGGTAATTTTTTCCTTGTTTTGCAGAATTTAGTATCTTTTCCACATAATTACTGTATTGATATTTGTGCAAAAGCCACATTAAGGTAAAAGCACAATAAAAGAGATCAGCTCTATCTACAGACAAGTAGTATTTTTGCCCTCTGATCTGTTATTGCTTAAATTTTAGACTTGTTTACTGCAGTTAAACTGCAAGCAGTAAAATGAAATTGTGAATTTGTAACTTGAAATCATGTTAAGGAATACTTGAATTTTGGCCTTATAATGAACAGTGATGGACAAATAAACTGTCCAGTCAGTTCTGTCACACTGACTTAAGTGTTCTCATACAGTATACCATATATGAGAGTGAAATGTTGTCAGCAGCATGGGACAATAAGATTTGAGTGGCTATAAATATTTTTTTCTAAGCAGGAAACAGATACTTGAGGACAAATTGCAACTTTCTTACGACACTGTTGGCAGGAAACAGTTTATTGTAAAACTGCAAATGCTAGTTTGCTCATTCACATGAAATACAGTACCTATGACAATAAAGAATGATGTTACATATGGTAGAGGCAATAATGTAATACATCAAGTGTCACTTTAATGGAAGAATGCCAATGGAATTTACAAATATTTCATCTATTTGTTTCTGCCAGTCCTGAGAAGGATATGGAATAACATGGAAGTGATGATTACTTGTGGCACATTCCTCTTATGAAAATAACTGCTGTAACCCATGATGTTGTAATAGTCCATGTGTTCTTTCTATTTGTGTTTCGTCATTTCTTTCAATGAACCATATTTCTGTATATTTTTTTGTGCTTTTGCCTATCAGTATGATAGAATCAAGAGCATCTGTTATCTACTGTAAAGCTGTGGTGATAGGTCACCAGCTTTGTGCAAATTGGTGTAACTCCAGGCAAAAAATCCATAGAACTGACTTGTGACAGTAGGTTTGTAGAATCAGAATAGAGGCAACACGGAGGGTTAGATTATCAAACGTATTTTGAAATAAGTGCTGAATGAACTTTACAATAATGATTAAGTGATGTAGGAGAGTAGTACAGTTGCTTTCCCATTAGAAAAATCCTGGGTGAGGCTTGTGTTAGTACAACAGCATGTCAGAGCTTGTTAATTCTACTTATAGGTAAGTTAACATTTATTTGCCCAGACAGTGCTCTCTAGGGACATGAATATGATGCTTCTCGTTCTGGAGCAGTCACTGTCAACGGCAGCTGGAAGGGCTCTTATTTCACATGACATGGGGGTGTGTGTGTGCATGCACATGCACGTGCATGTATTAGTAGGTGATAATAAAGTCTATTTAGGTAGCTATGCCATCACACTGCCTTAATTATTGAGCCAGAAGCCTGCATGAGGGGATTTTACTATAAGATGAAGACATACCCACAAGTTCTGAGTCACAAATACTTCTAAAATTCATGTGTCTTCAGACATTTCAAGAGTCTCCTTGACAGATGTGGATGCTGTGGATCTTTGAAACCTTGAGGTCATCCCATCTTCAGAGACAGGGTTAGCCCTTGGAGATATCACAGGAGAATACATTTTAATAATGAGCCATTGAAAGGGACAATGTTTATTAGCACCGCCCACATTTATGAAGTTTTCAAGATCCTACCATTTAAAATATCTGTAATATTGATGAAAAAAAGTGAAATAAGGAATGTTGTGCTCGATACTGACCTGTAGCATAAACAGCTTTTCTTCTTGGTACAATTTTTGCAGATAGTTTGATTAATGTTTTTTTCCATGGACCTGTGTGTTTTTAAAGAGGAGAGTCTGGTCCATTGCATTTTCAGCCTGTGAAAGTAATTTACTTGCTGCAAGCTCTTTGCTAGTACGTTCAGGAAAGAAGCTGAAGCATCTTCTGTAGTGTGTTGTTATATTCTCTTTCAGTACCATTCTTTTTATGAAACCAAAAAAATAAAAAAAAAAGCGGAGGGTTGCCTTGTGTTCAGTGGTTTACTTGAGGTGCAACTGCAGTAAAGAGTAAGATTTGCATGGGCATTTCTGCCAGTCTGTATATCTTCTGTATGCTTCCAGGTATCATTTAAAATTCATTTAACAGTCAAAATGAAACGAGATATGTATTGATTTCTTTTCCTCCACTACTCTTTTGGGATTCTTCTAACCTATGTTCATTGCTGTAAAAATAGAAGAAGAATGGATTTCCTGATTTGCCTATGACCTGAGCAGGCTCTGCACATTTAACACTGTAGAAAGGAACAACTGGGAGTTTAGTACTGCAGTGTCCTTCTAATCTTGCAGCAAGAAATGAGCTGGGAAGACTATGTTCTTTGAGGGAGCTGTAAAGAGTCTTGCCTTTTTATTTCTTTTAAAGGGAAAAGGGACTGAAAATGACTAAGGATATCATGTAGATGTTCATTATAAACAATGCTTCAAGTTCTCCTAAGAGAATGGGAAAAATGTGCGGAACGTCTCTCCTTATATTTTTCTTCTGAAATGTAGTTTTTCAACAAAATACCACATGTAGAGGCAGAAAATTTTAGCATGCAGGGAAAGCTAAATTAAAAAGAGTTTTGAAATCCTTTAAATAAAAGGTAATGGGAGTTTCATTGTTATATTTAATCAGGTGAATAAATGTATCTGCTAACTCTGGTATCAGGGTTGGGTTTTAGGGGCAGAGGCATGGATGTGTCTAGCCCACTATATGACTCTTGCAGTATGCCATACTGATAACTTAGAAGAGAGGAAAAAAAGGATAATATGGTTCTAAGGGGAAAATGGGCCACTAAAAGCTACTTTAGAATAACACAGTTACACCGATGCCTTTCAAAATCAAAGCAACTGATATTGATAACTTTGGGGTTCACCAATTTAGTGGTCTCATTTTGCATCAAAGCAGATAAAATATTTTCTTTTAAAATATCCATTATTTTGAATTAAAAATATTTTAACTATAAATATTTTTTAGAAATTGTTTTTGAAGATCACTTTTTAATGTTTAACAAATCAAGAAATTATTGCCAGTTAATTTTTAAAAGTTAACTGTGGAGTAGGAAGAATATGTAAGGATAGTTGCATGTGCATTATCAAGTTAATTCTTCTGGATGTTTGAGGGGCCATTAGAAGAACATGATCTGTGCCTGTTCTTAAATAATAAGAGACAGATTTATTTTTCAATTATTTAGTTTTGTTCTGTAAAGTTTCTGGTTTTTTTCATGTTCATTTTTCATTGTTCTAGGACTGTATTTTCTTTTGTCTTTCCAAGATGTTTTATTTTGTTACAGTGTTTGGTCTTTTTCAGATTATTCTCTTTTTAAGAACCTGAGATCACAAAACTCTAGCAGGTTACTGCCAGTGAATACATTAGTTTAAATGTGAATATAAACTAGTCAAAAAAATATAAAATTAAAAAAAAATGAGAAAATAGTGACTGCATTACAACTTTAGGGTTAAAAAAGTTTATTTCAAAACAAACAAAACCCCCCTTTTTTTTTTTCTACAGAGCAAAGATACATTGCAGGTAATTCACAGCTTTGGAAATACAAGCTGTAACTGGAAGTAGCGTGGTGCGGGAAGTTTGAGTGCACATTGTCTTATACCTGTGAAGGCTCCTTTGAATTGAGTAGGAAATTTATTTTACAGAGAAATGTAACATTCATCAATAAGCAATAAGGTGTTACTGTACTTCAGAGAAGGCAACCATCAAATTATCTCTGGCGTTTGAAATAAATTTCAAAACATTGGATGATCGAAAGGGACAGTTTCCATCTAAATTAGTTTTAAGAAATAATCCAGACTGATTATAATAATCTTATTTTCTGCAGAATTTTATTAGCTATGTATGGGAATAGTCTGAATGATCTCCATTATATGTGTGGAATTGTTGTTTTTAGGTATTTACTTTGACAACTAATCCCAAGTAGTGGTTTTCAAAAACAGATGTAGGAATTAGTGCTTATCAGTGATTTACAATTTAAAGTATGACCTTAAATGTAATATTCTGAAATGATGCTCCTACTCTACCCTTTAACAAGAAATCATTTTTTAAAGTATTGCCTCATTTTCTTTTTTGTTTTAAATTTTCTTTGCTTCTGTTCTTCCTGAATCAAATTATCCTTGAATTTCAGGGCGTTTAGCCTAAACAGTAACTATCTCCTTAACTTTCATATTTCAACAAAATTATTTATTTTTCATGTTCATCTCAAGTAACACAAGCTCCGTTGTATATTACCTCCGTGAGAATGGAAAGCTTCTTACAAGAGGTGGTTCAGGAATCACTTAGAGCCGAGAACTCCATTTGGAGTTTTGAATGAATACTCACAATGTGCTCTTGTGTGCAAAATAAAATCCAGTTCTCGTGGGTGTTTATAATAGCCTTCTGAAGCTGAATACAGTAGTTACAGTAGTCAGCATGAGCATAATAAAACATTACAAATGCATAAGCAAGTTATTAAGTAAATTAAATACCAATGTTTATATCTCTGAGGAGCGCTGCAAATAGATTATAGTTTATTTGTTCTGTAATCCAAGAAATGAACCACTGTGTGTTACAAGGATTTCTGGAGATTCAGAATTTAGGATTTTCAGAGCATAGCTCTTTCTACGCTCTGTACTATGAACAGGATTAGTTAAGGATCTTGAGAACATCTGTGTCTTCATTCTAGAAAACCGTCATTTGAGCTTGACTTGCCAGGATATTTTTTTTTCTGCGGTAATTGTAAACAAATTATTACAGGACCAAATATATCTAATCCTGCAGGTGAATAAATTAATAATGAACTTGGAACTCGGAACACTTTCATTGCAATCTGGCTTTTTAAAAAGGCTGATTCTTCCTCTGTGTGTTTAAGCATATTTCTCTTGGAATTGGGTGCAAGCCCTTTTGAACAAGATGCAACCAGACAGAGGGTGGGTTTTTTTAACTGCTCATATGTCTTTGATAATTATAGCCAGAATTTAACTTGAACGTGAGCATCACTGCATTTCCAGAGGCATGCTCCACTCAAAGAGTTAGATGGTATTAATATAGTTTGAATTAATAGACATGCGTTATTAGTAGATTTATCTTATTTTAGAATCATACTAGTGAAATTAACTCTGCGACTTCCTTATTATTTTGATGTTACAATTAACCCTGCTGAAACAGAAGATACATTTTACTTTGGTATCGTATTTCAGACAGAATGATAGAGGTTTTCTTGTTTTAAAACTGTTTTCTGGAATTATCCTGTAATGCCTAAACAAAAAGTTACAACAATGTTATATGACATCAGGGATGCTTATTGCAACATAATAGGGGACTATGAGCTGGGCACTAATAGTTACCAATGCATTGTTTTGCAGGGAAGAAAAACCCCAGCATGCCAGCACTAGTTGGTATCTGACTCCCTAGTTATCTCAAATTCCCCAAACATCATGTTTTTAGATACAGAGGGTTTGATTTTTTATTTTTTTTTTTTTAATGCAGCTATTCTATGTGTCAAAACCTGACTGGACAGTGTCCTGCAAAACCTGCTCTAGTTGGCTCTGCTTTGAGCTGTTGGCTTGTCCTTCAACGATCTCTGCATGTCTCTTCCAAGCTCAGCTATTCTGTAGTTTTGACATTGTCCAGACTGCTCTGTTTATTTAGGGGCCACAAACAGCCTTTGTATAATAACTGGATAATGACTTTTGTTTATGTTTCAGTCTTTTCTGGTAATCTTGCATAAGACTATTATCTTTTCCAACTGGGATTATTTTCATAAATTTTGCAGATGTTGGCATATTTGCAGTTCAGAGTTCCAATGTGGAAACTTGCTAATTTCTCTGAGGAGAAGCTTAACAGATGGCAGTCAAAAGAAAAAGTAAAAGATTGTCTTACTGTTGCTTTTTTATGAGTGAAATGCTAACTGAATATCTACAGACACGAACGAAGACCTTTGAAAATGCTTTGCCAGTAAGAAAACAAATGTGGTGAGTGGAAGCTACAGAGCTATGCAGAATTAAAAAGAAAGCAATCGAGGCCATCCTGATTTGACATTCATTAACACAGTAGAGAGACAAAAAGGAAAAAAACAAAACAGTTGTGTACCTTAACACTAGAATGCAACACACATAGAATTGTAAGTCAAATCTTTTAATCAAAGTATTTGTACAGAATAAAAGTACGTACCTCATACACCACTCCATAAATTTTCCAAAATATAACAGTAATCATTATTGAGGTCTTGGTCAACAGAGGATATGTAAACCAGCATTTTTCACGTATGGGCAGGCAGTGAACGCATACTGTTGGTTTGCTATAACCCTTGCAGGAAGGAACCAGAAATATGTGCAAAAGGCTGATTCAATGTGTGTGCTGTGATTCAGTATTTAAAATGGTCCTTGGGCTGACAAGGGGATTCTTTTTGCTGTTGATTCTAATTACAGATTTTTGTGTCTGCAGGCATCTGTCCATTAGGACCTGACCTGTGATTAATATCTTATTTCTGATAGGGCATTGCTATTGCGTGATTATGATAGATTTGCCAGTTCCTTTATAAACCAGGACCTAACACAGTAACAGTTTTGGGATTTTTTTTTTTTTCTGTGTGAAGATTGTGATATCAGGATCTGATTTTTCAAATTTAAGGTTATGTGATGCTCTCTTGAAACTCAAAATACAAGCTGATTTTTTTTTTTTTTAAATAAGAACCCCAGAGAAAATGGAAGCCATAAAGATTTATTTTTTTTTTAGCTATAAGCTTTTGAATTGATGTGCATATTTAAATATCAATCTCTGCCAAGGAACAGTCACTTTGTGTCCTAGAGAACAAGAGTATCCTCTGTAATTGTGGTTTGACAGTACAAGGCTTTGGGAGGAATTGGAGGAATTCCTGCCACCCCATCTAACCTCCTTGTCCCAACTTACCTCCTACTCTGCTGATTTATCTGTTAAGAGCACTGCTATGATACGAGTTGTGAAACTGATCTAGCTTTAAAGAACTTAAGCAAGTTTCCTGGTCTGGTTCCCAGTGTGACCACTGAAACTCTTGTGCTGGCACAGTTAATGGCACTGCAGCATGGGGAGAGGAATAAGGAACAAGCTGTGGGAAAATGGGGAGACTTGGATGACCCCGTATGTCATCAAATTGAGGTCAAAATGTGACTTCCCATGATTTCAAACAAATATGGAAGAATAAATCAGATATGTATGTATTTATTATTGTAAGAAAAGCAGTGTACTACAGAAAACATACGCAATTTCATTTCATGTCATCCACCAAATATAT
>NW_010142805.1:0-8542 GCF_000699245.1 Pterocles gutturalis | reverse complement strand
TGTTCCCGTGGCTTTATAAACCACGACAGATGGTGGAGTTCAAGGTCCTCAGGAATGGTTTTAGAAAGGAAAAAGACACTTCGAGAACAGTAGAAATGTCTTCCATCCCTCCCAATTCCCCTTGAACCAGTATCAATTTTAGCATTTATTTTTATTGTCTTATACCAGGACTCCATTGTGTAAGGTCTGTACCATGACCTAAATATACACCCCCCTCTCTCTGTATCTATCTGTTCCAAAGATCTTAAACTGGAAGTAAAAAACACCAAAGGAAAGCAGGGTATTTCTTCACTGCTAGGATTAACTGATCTGATATAAGCCTGGGGACAATACAGAGACACTGTCCGTGAAGCCAGAGATTAGGTTAGGAAAGCTAAAGCCCTAACAGAATTAAATATTACGCTAAGGGTAACAGGAAGAACTTCTATAGGTATGTCAGCGATAAAAGGAGGACTAGGGAAAATGTGGGGCCCCTCCAGAAGAAAGCAGGAGACCTAGTGACCCAGGATATAGAGAAGGCTGAGGTGCTTAACGAGTTCTTCACCTCAGTCTTCACTGGCAAGAGCTTAAGCCACACTGCCCAAGTTGCAGAAGGCAAAGGCAGTGACTGGGAGAAGGAAGAACCACCAGCTGTAGGAGAAGATCAGGTTCGAGACCATCTAAAGAACCTGAAGGTGCACAAGTCCATGGGACCTGATGAGATACCTCCGTGGGTCCAGAAGGAACTGCCAGCTGAAGTTGCCAAACCACTATCCATCATATTTGAGAAGTTGTGGCACTCTGGTGAAGTTCCCACACACTAGAAAAGGAGAAAAATAACCCCCATTTTTAAAACAGGAAATAAAGAAAGGGCATCAAGAGCCTTTCATGACACTAAATGCTCAGTCTCATGACTTCAAGGTAACCATCAAATTCTATTTGTAACCTGCAATACCACCTTTCTTTTCTTGAGGTCACAATAAGACTGGGTCAGGTTGTCAAAAAAAATGCAAGACACTTTTTTTCTCCCTAAAAAAAATGTTAGCTTTACACTTTTTCTTAATTTTTTTTTCTCAGGAAAAACAAAAAATCTGGTGGGAACATTCAAGGTCAGGTTGGATGCGGCTCTGGGCAACCTGATCTAGTGGAAGATGTCCCTGCTTACTGCAGGAGGGTTGGACTACATGACCTCTATGGTCCCTTCCAACTCAAACTATTCTATGATTCTATGATTCTATGGTGGTACTGAGGGAAGCTTTATTCTCATGGTACCATTAAAAGGGGTTGCCTCTGGACCCAAGCCTCTGTGTTCAGATGGGCAAAGGCATCCTTCACCCCTGCTGTGTTGGGTCAGTGATGAAAAAACGTGGGCAAGACTGATATGGGAGAGCATGTCATACTTCTCAGAGAGCATTGCTCAGGTTACAGGAATGCTTTCATTTCCAGCCTCTTCTTTGAGGGTGTTGGGAGACGAACTAGACATACCCACTCACAAGAATATAGACTGGTTTTTACTGTCTCTTAGAGACAGTGATTTATCTGGGCATTTAAGTTTTTTTGCCTAAATTAAAAGCTAGTTACTTGCAGTGCCTCATACCAGAGAAACCCCTCATCACAAATCCTCAGGCTAAAGAGGCAGACAAATCCCTGGGGAGTCTGGATTATTAAACCAAAGGTCAGGGAAAAAAATCAGTCGATTTTTCTTGCAACATGTACATAACAAGCTGTTTGTAGCCAAGCATCACTAGAGAAACCTGTCAGCGTTGCCTACTGGCCCCAGCTTCTCACCCCAGCTCCATTCCCCTCTTCTCCTTTTGCTCCCCTCCCCTTCCCAATTAATCCAGGGTCAGTTGCTTTCAGCCGACTCCATCTAGAGCTTTTAATTGGCATATTTCACTTGCCAGGACTTTCACTTCCAAGCACACATAATACACAAGTATTTCTGCTGGCTCTGGGAAGACCTTTGACCAAGATAATTCACGGCTGGCCCTCATATAGACCCCACTCACACATCTGCAGCCGAATCTGTCTTGCTGACTAGAGCTGGCACTCCATTTGGGATGAACTCTCCCAAATTCACTTTCCACAGATACAGTCCTTATTGGGAAAGACTCGACTATCAAAGGGAGAAAAACCATTTCAGAAAAGGGAATAGACCAATTTGACAGTAAGGAGCCTGCCCTCACCTGATGTCCTTACAAATCTTGTATATAAGAGGCAGAAAGCGTACATGAATTTGAAAAGGAGTCTGGCAACTCTGTTTTTTGGGGTTTTTTTTGGGTTTTTTTTTTTGTTTTTTGTTTTTTGTTGTTTTGTTTTGTTTTTTTTTTTTTTTTAGTAGGACTCTGCAGCTAGGTAAGCAAATGCTTCTGCAGTCTACAGACTATGGTAGCTGAATGCCCTATGTGTCAGGAACACTATTCACCGTGAACCCCTATTCTCAGATATTCTGCCTCCCCTCACTTGCCTAATATTCTCATTTTAGAGTGACAGTGACTTAGTTATTATGAAAGCAGAAAGTGTGGGTTTTTTTACTATTTAGATACCTACAAATACTATCATTTTTCTAATAACCAAGGCTACAAACTTAGCAAATGTTAACTCGTTGCTCTCCAACCATCTCCCAAGTTAGAGGATGTTCAAGGAGAAACATGCATCAACCTTTGAAGGAAAGGGGTCAAGTGGCAAAGGAGGAAGATTAAGGCGTGATTTGCAGCCAGGGAAGCAGAAAATGCTGCCCCCAAAAGTCTCACCTAAGAGCTGACCCTCTGCTTGTTCCTGAACACCGAGATATACGCAGCACTGCCAGCTTTCGTGATTCATGGCGTACTGCTTTTTGCTGGTGCAGCTCTCACGAGAGACGGGCAGAGATGCTTGTAGAGCATCCAAAGCTGCTTGCTTGCATCTGGCAATGAAATCAGGGACAATGTGAAGGACACGCCAGTGACAGGATGGGATGAAAGAATGAAAGGATTGATGGGAAGACACCTGTTGGTCCTCCTCTGGTTGGCACCCTGCAACAGTTCTGTCTAGAGGCGCAACAAGTCAAATGGAAGAGATCAGGACAGACCTTTTGCTAGAGTATGGGGAGAGGGAATGGACCAGGAGGGTGGAAGGAGACAGCTGGAGGAATTCTGGGGCTGATGGCAGGGGCAAGGAAGCACTGTTAAAATAAAAATAAGCTTCATTTAGCTATCTGGACAATTAATGATAATCCGGAGATAAAAAATATAATTATTGAAATTAGCGCATTATGCATCTATTTATGTAACTGCTCAGGAAAGAAGAAAATTATCTAGATGTGTTTTTGAAGTGCTCTGAAGAGTGAAGGAATTAATTCTTAAATAAAAAAGAATAGTTTAGGAGTGCACGCATAATAACTGTTCTGCATGACATAAAGGCTTTCCCGGGTTAAGGTTCTCCATCAGTTACTGGGGTGGTTTATCCTACAAATAATTTTGTAGATGTAAACATCTCTCCTGATTACATCTATCTCCACAGGCTGACTTTTTACTCTTACATCCTCTCCCGTCTCCTAAATTTAGTCCCAAATCTTCTGACTATTACTACTATTACTATTTTTAATCCTCAAGTTTCCAAAACAGAGCATATGTGAATTAGGGCAGATCTGATGTACTGATGAAACCAGTGGATTGGAGAGAGAAGGAGACAGACTGCAAACTACTCTGAGAGTTCATATTGCATTGAGAAGGTCATTTGAGTCCATCAGGCAAATTACTGTGTATAAAGCCAATATAAAGAACCAGAAACCAAATTCTCCCCTTTGTTCACAGCTGAATCTCAGCATGAACTGCAGTCACACACACAAAATCAGAGCCACATCCTAAGTACTTGATTTTTGCATGCAAGCTGCATTAAGGGAAGCAGCTTTAATAAATTGTGCTACGTTTGGAAAAGCCATTTTAATTCTCTAATTAGCATGCGTACAGTGAAAACTAACTGTGCGTGTTTGTGTATACACATATCTAGAAGAGAGTTTAATGAACTGTATATACTGCAAGGGAAACTGAAGTTTCATTTTCTCACTGTTGTGCCGTGTGATGCTATGATGCAGGTTTCAAAACCACAACACACTTTCCCACCTATAACATATCTTTTCGCTCCTTCTCTCTTTTATTTTTTTTTTCTCTTGGATTCATGGACTTTGTCAAAGTGGGGGGGAGGATAGGAAAGGGAAGGTAAAAGCTACACAAGCATCCTACTCTGGCTTCACATTAAAAATAAATTTAAAACCCCCAATAACAAAAAAAAAAAAAAAATAACAACACATACACAACCTCAGAAAACCCTCTTTCACTGTGGCCCATCATTTTCTGTTATCCACCTGCCATTCTCTGCCACCTGAAACCAGCAAAAGCAAAGCTTTCCATGATCAATACATGTCCCACCATCATTAATCACTAACAGAAAGGAACAAAACAAAGTCTGACAAAAAAGTGTCCAGCTATAAAAAAGGGACAGAAGAAAGGGTGAGGATAGATGAGGAAAAAAGAACATGAAAAGGCTGGGACAAAGAGAGATCTGCAGCTACTGGAAACAAACTCACAGTCCATCCTGCAGCTCTTGAGTATCATTTGAGGTCCCCAGAGATCGAAGGCTTCTTTCCAGAGAGGTTACTGTCAACAGCAGAGAAAGAAAAGATAAAGAAGCAGTACACTTTTTCAGAGAAAAAAAAAAAGGATTTTTGTTCATTTGTTTGTCTTTTAACTTATTTCCTTTCAAAACAACACAATAAAGTAGTGTTTGGGTAAGTAACCCATGTGACAAAGGGGACAAGATCTGGCAATGCCCATTACCCCAAAATGGATAAATTTCGTCCCTTGGATGCAGAAATGGTGAATACACTTATTATGCACCATGTCATGATGGTGCACGACTGCTTGTACCAGCAAGAAAACCTCCATCCCATGGACCTTGCACAGACCTCTGACTCTGACTCTTGATATTACAGCAAGTCAGTGAAATTCCCAGGACTGGAGGCAGTTGTGCTTTCTCCCGGGAGATTCAGGCAGCACTCTTGGCAGTGGGAAACCACTGCTTATGCTCCTCGGGAGGTCCATCTCTTGAGGCCCCACAGAACTGTGCATGGAGCATCTCCAGCTGGAAATGAGAGATGAGAAGCTCATCATGAGCCGGCAATGTGCACTTGCAGCCCAGAAAGCCAACTGTGTCCTGGGCTGCACCAAAAGAAGTAAGATCAGCAGGTCAAAGGAGGGGATTCTCCCCCTCTGCTCTGCTCTTGTGAGACCCCCCATGGAGTACTGCATCCAGCTCTGGAGTCCTCAGGACAGGAAGGACATGGACCTGTTGGAGCGAGTCCAGAGGAGCACCATGAAGATGGTCAGAGGGCTGGAGCACCTCCCATATGAGGACAGGCTGAGAGAGTTGGGGTTGTTCAGCCTGGAGAAGAGAAGGCTCCAAGGAGACCTTAGAGCAGCCTTCCAGTGCTGAAAGGGGGCTACAGGAGACATGGGGAGGGACTCTTGATCAGAGACTAGAGTGACAGGATGAGGGGTAACAGTTTTAAGCTGAAAGAGGGTAGATCTATAGAATCATAGAATCACTGAATGGTTTGGGTTGGAAAGGACCTTAAAGATCATCGAGTTCCAACCCCCTTGCCATGGGCAGGGACACCCTCCACTAGACCATGTTTCTCAAAGCCTCATCCAGCCTGGCCTTGAACACCTCCAGTTTAGATTAGATATTAGGAAGATGTGTTTTCCTGTGAGGGTGGTGAGGCACTGGCCCAGGTTGCCCTGAGAAGCTGTGGATGCCCCATCCCTGGAGGTGTTCAAGGCCAGGCTCTACCCTAAGAGCAGCTGGAAGCTGAAAATATGGTCTGTTTTGCAATACACAGTGACTTCGGATTTAAGAAATATATATGTGGGTGTGTACATGTGTACAAAAAAGTGTCACAAATCTAGGATTACTGGTGCCTTTTTACACCCTTGAATGTTCACTGCCTCAAAATCACTCTTAAATTAACAGCAAGTCACTACTTTTGGACTTAGCATATCAAGTATGCAACGTACTTCAGGATCTTCCACAATGTAAGATGCTAAATAAATGGTATTCTTATTATTTACATGTGGGATTTTCTCAGGATGCTTCCAGTTGTAAAAACTCATAACTCGTTTTCAGTCACACTTCAATATTTCAGGAAGGAAAAAAGAACAGATTAGAAACATGGCTCAATTATGAATAAATCCTCTGTTTAATGATTCTGCAGACTTGGATTTGGCCTGTAACTTTGAATAAATCACTTTAATATTTTTCCACTGACAGACAAAATTCACTCTTCTCTTTTGGGCTTTTCTGTGTTGACAGCAAAAGTCACCAAACAGCCTAAAAAGTAACTAATGTGGCTGGACAACATGAGTATCCAAAACAACCTTAAATACCAATATATATTCTCACCCTGCTTGCTAGATCTCAATAGCAGATTTTAGTGTAGAATTTGGTGATTCACGAAGATAAAGCCTCAAGGAATTGTCTGCAACTGAGTCTATTATCCTTTGCTGGATGCACCATGTATTAAAGAATACATTTAGAGTTTTCACTAATAACCATTTGCTTCTCTAGGAGAACGGTATTGATCCTGCAAAGATCTCACAGATATTATAATTCTCTCTCTTCCTCCCTCTGCAATACTAACAAATATATCTCCTATGCAATCTATATAGTCTGCTTCAACGACAAAATTTGGAATCATCTAAAAATACTTCTGGGCCCATCACTCCTTCAGGACAAAGCAGAATGTGGTCCTTGGAGAATGGACAGCAAGTCAAGGTAGAGAAAGCACTCATGTAAACATTGAATTTCTAAGAATGTGTTCATGTCATGTGTGCAACTCCAGAAGGGAAAACAGCAGTTAGAGCATCCAGGCACCTTTATAACCTGAGATGCAAAATCAGGACAATTCAAAGTGAAAGCTACTCTGCCAGCATCTTCCTTCAAATGAAGACAAGCTTGACGGATGACAGACCTGAATACGCAGGCGGTTCTCTGCAAAAACTGTGCAGACTTTTGCTACTGCCTGCTTTGGAGAAGAATGGAGTAGGAAGCAGTTTTTCTATTGCACAAAACTGCTCAAGGCTTCACACACATGCCATCTCACACTGAGGCAAATCAAAGAGCTTTCACATTCATTAAATATTTTGGAAAATACATATATGTGCAAAAGAACCTGAGACAGGAATGCAAGAGAAGAGCAAAACACTTGTTGGTCAGGTGAGAAAATTACTTGGATTTAAGTCCCTATCCTAAAATTTTATCTAATCTTTTAATTTGAGCATAATATTTACACCCTTCCATAAAGGTCAGTTATCCCAAAAGGACAAGATACGCACTCTGGAAGAGCCAAAGGTTGACATTTAATATGGCTCTTATCTGAGAAATAGCAGAACTGAGACTCAAACTTGAGTTTCCTGGATCTCAGGGAGACTGAACTATTTTGGAATAGATCTAAATTGATTTGGCCCAGAATTGCTCTACCAAAATCTGTGTAGTTCCTGTGCTGGATAGGAAAAATTTCTCTCACCAGTTCAGATCATGCGAGCAGTAACTCTACCAAAGGAGCAACACGTCAAGCTGTGCTGCGGAGATGCTGTGAAGCCAGTGTTAAACCAGACAGCTTACTTTAAAAGCGTTGTACTCTTAATTTTTAAAATCATATGCTAGTCCTCCAGGATGAGGCACATTCAGAAGAGATCACTGCTGTTGGACCTGCACTGATTTACATAAACTGAGAGTTTGGCACCAGTTGTCTATGCCGTTGCAATTCTTAAAATCAATAGGGGATACAAAACCATCCTGAGATGGCAACGGAGACTTTATCACAGCTGGGGGATGCTGAAAAATCCTTTGCTCAGCCTCTCAGATCAAGGAAATAGGACTGCGCATGGCACCAACCTGTCACAGGGAGTCATTAACGAGCAAGTAACAGGAATTAGAGAGGGAAGAGACCCATTAGAGCACTCAGGTTCTCCATCTGGCCAGAACAGGTTTGATTCCTCCAGTATACCCTTCACCGATCAGCTCTCTAGACATGATGCATCAAACCAACCCCTTTTACAAGTGTTATTTATTTTACTTATTTATAAGGCATTTACTGAGAAGCAGCTAAAAGCCATATACGGAGAGAAATGCAAAACCTTAATAAAAATACGTAGGTAAAAAGCCATCAATCAGACAAATTCAGCCAGTACTTGAGCTTCTTTTTGTGATTTTTTTTTTTTTTTGTGTTTTTTTTTTTTTTTTTTTTTTTTTTTTTGTCCCTTGGAAGGAAAAATCAACTAAACAAAAAAACCCCATAAAACTCACATAAGTCAAAGCACTATCAGACAAATTCCCCTATGCTCAGCAGGGACAGCCCTGAAAGAACTAGAAAGAAAGAAAGAAAGCAAAGAACAGGAAAAAGCTCCCTCTACCCCTTGAAACTTTTTTAAGAGTTGGGATTAAAAAAAAAAATCTGCAAGCTCATGATCTGGCAGAAGGGTGATCCAGTAGCACATAAGGCCTTCGACACCGTGTCCCACAGTAT
>NW_010142804.1:0-1538 GCF_000699245.1 Pterocles gutturalis | reverse complement strand
TCGGAGTGCTGCGAACACCTGCCTACTTGCTGGGCGTTTCACTCACAAACCATTTCGATGACCTGTAAATATTTGTTGCTTATTTCTGCAAATCTACTCGTGCAAGTGGGTGTCCAGGTACCTTCTGATATATTAATTTTGAACTGCAGCAGAGTCTTTTATAATAGGTACTCGTATTAAATATTAGAAAAGTTCTCACTGAACTTCGTCAGACAGAAATTAATTCAGTCGTCATTTTTCTTTTTATGCAAATGTTTTCAAAGGTAAAAAGGCTGACATTAAGCACATTAGTTTTGAGAATGACAATGCAGGTGTATATAATACAGATAAATAGACTGAGGTGCTACCCATAACCTATAGCATCAGTCTAAAAATCCCTAAGGATTCTTAATCTAGATTTATTGCCTTTGAGTCCCAATCACATGATCTTGTAAAAACGTTTCGAGTGAATGCAAATGAAAGTTTTTTAAAATAAAAGACTAACAGTGGAGCCCCTTTTTCCTTTATCCACCGATGCTATAAATGACGGACTCGGGATATTTAGATGATAACACAATTTTCAGCCGAAGTCGATTTGTCTTGTATTTAATGCATTTCAGAAAACAATGGGAGAATGTTTTTTACATTTGTCTCAGATTTTGAAAAGGAGTAAGGCTTTTCTTCGCGTGTGAAAGTGTACATGTTCCTGACACGCAGGCACAAACACACACACATGCACACTCGCTTCTGAACCCTGGAGCTATCAAACATGTTTAGTGACTGAGTGAGATGCTGTCTACGGAGGGGTTGTTGATGTAGGAGCGAAATTAGCGTTAATTTCAAACAGGCGGCTAATTCCTCCACGGAACCTCATCACTTTCAAAGTGCTTTGCTCTGCTTCATATTTAATTACTTGCGATGGAAAATATATCAATTTCCCACGTAGGAAGATTAGCTAATTAATTAGGTCTGTCTTTCTTTCTTTCTTTCTTTCTTTCTTTCTTTCTTTCTTTCTCTTTTCCCCCTTTCACTTTCTCTCTCTCTTTCTCCCTCTCCAAGCATCCTGGAACACCTTTCAACTTCAAGATTTTTACACCAATATAAACCAGATCCAGAACAGACTCCCTTCCCCCTTCCCTTCAGTCCTCAGATCTGAACTTAAAACATATATCATAGATCAGTTTTCATCCAGCGAATTTAGGCGTAGTCCTCGACCTGTATTTTCAAAGAGATTCTGGGCTGGAGTCTGCAATATTTAATCCAGTCAGCTATTAAATGTCCTCCAGCTTGAATCAAGAATTTAAACAGGAATCTGTGCTGGGGATAATGACGGTTAAAGCATTTTGGGGTATGGTGTGTGCGGCAGAGAGGGGGAAACGGACAGAAGGACCGCGATTATATCTTTGATTTGGAAAATTCCTGAGTTTTAGGAGTTGTCAAGAGTATTGGTGGGGGAGAACATGAAAGAAACCCCTTTGCTCAAAGGCATGGCTTTAATGGGGAGAAATAGTCCTATTAATACCTGACAGTGCCTGACACTCACCTTTTTTTTCTGCCTG
>NW_010142803.1:0-11261 GCF_000699245.1 Pterocles gutturalis | reverse complement strand
ATCATGGTTAATGGTTTGGCAACTTCATCCCCTGGTTCTCTCAGGCCCCATGGATGGATCTCATCAGGTCCCGTGGACTTGTGTACCTTCAGGTTCATTAGATGGTCTTGAACCTGATCTTCACTCTACAGTGGGAGGATCTTCCTTGTCTCAGTTCTTACCTTCACTTTCTGCAAACTGGGTGGTGAGGCCAGACCACTTGCCAGTGAAGACTGAGGCAAGTAGTCATTGAGCACCTCAGCCTTCTCTGTATCCCTCATGGCCAGGTCTCTAGTTTCCTTCCGCCGAGGGCCCACATCTTCCCGAGATTTCCTTTTATCACTGGTGTGCTTGTAGAACTTACAGTCCTGAAGTTACCTTCAGAGAGGGCAAAAGTCTGTTTAGAGAATTCAAAGTTACTTTTGCAGTCTTTTCCCTCTCTCTTACTAAGGGTGCATTCCTCCATCCCCTGTATTCCTTCAAGTTACAGAAACTAAGTGAAAGAACCCTGGAAGAACTATCATTGTGTTGTAATGTCCTTATCCATTCCATTTTACCTTCTGACTGAACTTGTAATTTCTTTAAGGTTTTCCATCTTCTGTTAGAGGAACAGTTTATTGACAAGATTTGTTAGAAAAATGCCAGTTGGTATTTCTTGGTTAAAGTCTCTGGGTCTTAGCTTGTTTGATGTCTCACAAAGAGAATAATAGGTCGAGTTTTATTTGCCTTTGGTTTTTGTTGTTATTCTGTTGCACCCTGATATATTTTGGTCTTGACATCCGTAGTGTCCTTTTCCATACAGAAGTAAAAATAATCTACAAGACACAGCCCAGGAAATAAATTAGATCAATGAAACTCTTGGGTTTAGGATTGCTTCTTTTTGTGACTTCCTGCATTTAAAAATGGAAGAAAGCAAAAGCCACTTCTGGGGTAAATAATTGCTGAGATCACCTTCTCTGAGAAGTCTTGAAACGATGCATCAGACCAGACTGCTTTGCAAGAATGTACTAATGCCTGGAAAGCAAAAGAAATTAACCTGTGGCACAGTAAAATTGTCCTTGAGGCACCTGGGTAGTAAAACGTATTATACAAAGCTTCTTAGAAAAGTAAAGTTCAAAGTTCTGTGATGAAGAATGCCTGCTAATTGACTAAGGTTGGATTAGTAACTCGTATCTTGTTTTTGACAGGACAAATCCATTTGGTAGTAGTTTCAGGATAGCTTAACTACTCAAGTAAGAGAGAAAGTTTATACCTCCGTGTTTCTTGCTTCATTTCTGTAATTTACTCCAGTTGTTAGTTCCTGAGATTTGACAGGCAAGGAACAGCAGAAACAGTGTAAGAAGGAGACACTGGGTAGGCTCCTTGAGAAAAACTAAGGAAGAAAAGTGACAGAAATATGGAAACATAAGCAGTATGGAACAACAGAGAGGGCGTCCCAGTGAGAAAAGGCGTGGGTGGTGAACGTGGGTAAGGCATTCCTATGATAGAAGCATGTAAGCAGAGAGCAACCAAAGGCCTTGACTAGAGAAGAGGTATTCTGGGATGTACAGTAAGAGGGAGGATTTGATAAAAAGGATGGTTAAGTAAAATGTAGTAAAAATTAGCCCAGTCACTTCAGATAGTCTAGCATCCCTTGAAAATGTTTTGAAATTGGAGAATGAAGATAAACACGTGTTTGGAAATGGTCTGTTCAATACTAAAGTCAGTGCCATGAGAGAAGGTAATAGATTTTCAGCAGTGTATGGTTCTGACTGAAGCCAGAAATCTTTCCTTTCACTGTCTGTCCAAAAGATAGCTGGGATATCTTACCAACTTTCTTTGATGCATAAGACAACCAACCTCTGGTATGGTGCCTTCTTTTCTCTCTGTAAGTACTGATATGTAATAGATGTACTGACACAGAAATGACCTGTATTGAAGAATGGTCTTTGCAGATTTACAGAGTATTTCATTTTAGATTAAACATTTATAAGGCTGTATTACTAAAGAATAGAAACCTAATTAAATGCTTAGGTTACCTCTCTGTTGATGATGTTTTCTGATACAGGAAATTTATACAGGAGTGGGGTACCATGCTGCAGATTATATTCAAATTTGGTAGTGTTTTATCTCCACCGAGATGTACTGTAAATAAGTCGGATTGTAGTCAATTGGTTTGAGTCATAAATTACCAGGGAATATATTCCTTTGAATTGAATGGTTTTCAGATTAGGAACTAAGAAAGGCATGACAAGGCGATATATAAGAATAGCACTTCATATTCAGAGTGTTCTACAAATATTAAAGACGCATATAGTTCAGGATGACCTAAAGAGAGGGTTTAATGACTGGAATTTTCAGTTTACATTCTTTTTGCTTCCCTTCCTCACTGTGGTCCTCTTAATTAGTCTTATTCAGGTTGTGATAATCTGTGGATCACTAGTGGCCCATGCAAAACTAGCCAAGCTAAAATAAACTTGTTTTTGCTTCTGCTGCTGGCTAATACATGTCCAGGAATGAATCCAGAATTTTGTAGTTAAATTTTTGTGACAGTTTACACTGAGGTCATAAAAAAAGTCAAGAATTTACTTCAGGTAGAATTCTGTTCCATGAATACTCAGTCTTGGTTCTTCCATTGCGGTTGGAGTAGTTTAGTACTGAATGTCCATTCTTGCAGAACATTTTATTGTCACCTATGAAAGTTTTCTGAATTAACATAAAAATAATTTTTCCGTTCTCATGGCCAATGTTGTGCGAGTTCTTTTGTGAACCATGTGATATTGTTGGCCATCCAGTGCCAAAGAAAATGACTTCTGAGCAATGCTTAACTACATACAGAAACAAGTTACTTTGAAAGGAACCTCCTGTGTTGCACAGGTTAATTACTTCCTTTTTTGTATCATCTTGCAGTATTTCCTCTGAAGAATGAATACAGATGAAAGTGTTTTTAATTTTCGGAATACTTAAGTGTTATCATTAAAGGTACTACCTGCAGAGTTGATGGAAATAGTTGCCTATAAAGACACTGAGATGTCTGTTAAATGTATTTTAACTACCAACCACATTGTCAGTGAAGAAAATAACACATAAAGAATTAAAACATCTTGCCAGGGAGAATAGCATTTTGTAGCAAGAAAATGCTGTGAGGCATAGGTGCAAACTAACAACCTGAAGCCAGAGTGTTACAGAAACCTATTTCAAATTCCATAAAGTATTGAGAGAACTGATGAATAGTTTTGTTGGTATTATCGTATCAAAAGATGTTGTGTTGCTAACAGTGTGTGTATATATTAATTTTTTGAAGTATTTCCTCTGAAACTGGACCCCTGTGGTTCGGACAGATGAGCTGTGTAAAACCTAATTACTTCTGTTGACCGAAGAAGAATTGAAGCATACAGAATGGATGGCTTAATAATGGAAGGATCTGGTTTTTTACATAAGGTTGGTCAGGTCTTAGGAACAGAACATAGCTGCTTGGAGGGCAAGATGAGTGCCTGTAAAAAAAGTTGACTACTTGTAGTGTTATTGATTCTGACAGCAAAAGAATGGTATTAAGTCTTATAGTGTTGGAGTCTAATGTGTGAGCTCATAGGATTTAAGAGGATTTAAGTTTTTTTAACTGATTTATAGCAGGGTTTGGATGAACCCCTTAGCACAGAAGACAGATCCATTTAGCTTGAGTTCATTAGGCCATCTTTCTGTACTTACCTTCAGTAGAATCCTTGGCAAAAATACTTGGTCTTAACAGCCAAAAACCTATCCAGAGGCAGGATTGAAGGAAATATTTTAGAAAGATTGTTTATACTGCCAACAGATATTACACACCTAAACTGATGTTTTTTGATAATGATTTTAAAATTATTTTAGGTTTTTTTTACTTTAGATTGGTATTCAGAAAGGACCAGCAATATATTAATTTTTTAAAATCTTGTATCTGGCCAAATTACCATTAAAAAATTAGGGAATTCTTTTCAGTAATCACCTTCCTTTGAGAATTCATATTTTCTCACTCTAGCCTTAGCTTCCATCTTACAAGTTCTTTGGCTTTTATTGTGATTATTTACTAGGGTTGAGCTTATCCCAGGATCTAAACATTCATTTATCATCTTTCTTAAAAACAAGGGGCTGTTTATATAATTTAAAGGCGTTACAAGGAGAAACTATATAAATTCAGACTACTTGTCCTTGTTTTTTGCATGTTGGAGAAGTGCCTGTATTTTGTGTAGTATATAAAGAACTTCAAGATTCATTAAATCTAATTAAATATGTAAATGTATAGGAATACTTCTGACCTTCTGTAGGAATATTTCTAATCTTTCTTTTTTGAGTCTTCTGAATTGGAATAAACTGTGAAAAATTGTAGGCTGATATGGCCATACATTTATCTGTATTATGAAAATAAATAACAATGTGGTTTTCTCTGATTTTATTCTTTCCAGAGGACTTTGACCTAGACAAGGACATAAATTACGAGTAATGTGTAGAATTTGTGTGTGTGTGTATGCATCTATATATAAGTATATATAATATGAATAAAAATATATTTACCTAAAAATAAAATATTGTTAGGTACTAATTGTGTATTCCACAGCAGAAACACTTTTGCCACCCTATAGTTTTAAAACATAATTTTGATTTCTGTTTCAGTTTGTGGCTTATTTTTTGAGGTAGACTTTTTAAAATTTTTTAAAATCATATGCAGTGTATGAATTTCAGCTTCCACGTTCATATTTTAAGTTAGTTTTGTGCACTCTGTACATAAAATAATACCCCTTTTTTATGTTAATTACATTGTGGAGCTACATATTGGGTTCAAAATATGTGGAATCAATGATGTTGGGATTGTAAAAGCTGCAGAGCTCCACTAGGTCTGATTGGCAGATTTTTTTTTTTTTAAACCAACAAAATTAAACACAGTTGACAGTTCCAAATGTTACTTATATCTACTGATGCAAAACTGACTTCCTTTGAAAATAATCCCGACAGAATTCAATGTAAAATGGAGACTGATTTAATGTGAAGCTGGCTAACAAGTTAAGTGAATTTTTAAAAAGACCTATTATGTGCACTTCGTTTTTGCTGAAGTAGTTTTAACTCAAAATTACAGTTTTTGAGTTCAAAAGGGTACTTACCCCAATAGTGCACCTTATATTTGAATATTTTGCATAATTTCCTGCTAACATCTTTATTCTCAAACCTGATACATGGTATATAGTTCATCAAGATACTCTGTACTTAATTCAAACATGTTCCATGGCATGTTTGTGCTCAGTTTGTTAAGGCTTTGTTCCTTTAATTGCTCTAATTCATTAGATCACAAGATTTGAGTATTTTCCCTTGTTCTTCCTGATCACTTTTACCTTTTGTTGGTTTCCATGGAAGCTGAAGGAGAATATGAGTGTTTGTTTTAAAATTCTAGTCAACCTCAAAATTCTTGCATGTATGAAAATGACATTCTGTATATGATTATGTTCTTAAGCCAGCAAAGTTCCTAATTAGGTAAAATTGATTTATCAAATCAAGTGACGTGAAGGTGGCTTTTGCTATATGTATTCTAATCAAATTCATGTATGATTTAATATTTTCAAATACAGTCTACATTCTCAGACGGAAAATGTCTTGTTTAATATTTTTAGCGTGCTATAATTGTAAATATTTTAATATTTTATTTTAGCCGGAAAGTGAAATTTCCACTACAGTAGAAGATTACAGTTCTGAGGTAAGACTGAAGTAATGTTTTTCCCAAATTTTCTTTCAACTTTTTTTTTTTCATGTTTGCTGCAGTGCTGTGCATTGTTTTTCAGAAAGAGAGGGAAAGAAAGACCAGATGTGATATTATAAACAAAGCAGTTGCATGTCATTACTGGTATGATTACCAGTAATTAAAGCAAGCATTATGTCAACTAGATAGTGGGATGGCTACTATAATCAATAATGATATATAAACGGTTTTAACAGTGTCATCATTATGGTTATATTAATGCTCTGGGTTGCCACTAGAGTTGTGGCTGTGCATAAATTCTACTAATGTTCTGTGTGAAACTATTTAACAAGTTGATTATGTTATAATTAGTTCCAAAGCAGCCATTGCTCAGCAACAGGCTGGGCGTCAGTCTGTTGGTGGGAGGTGGTGAGTGATTGCCTTGGCATCACTTGCTGTTTGGGGGTTTTGTTTTGTTTTCTTTCACTTATTAAGCTGTCTTTATCTCAGCCTATGAAGTTTCCTCGCTTTTGCCCTTCCGATTCTCTCCTCTATCCCACTGGTGGGGAAGTGAGTTGAGTGACTGTGGGGAGGGGCCTAGCCGCTGGCTGGGGTCAACCCACCACACACTGACCTCTACTACTCATGTCTTGTCACGTCAAAGGGTAGTAGCATATGTGGAACTTTGGTCTTGCCGAATAAAACAGTTTGTTATGTTTGTAAGGAGTAAACTACCTCATGCATAAATGATGGGTCAAGAACACACTTGCAAGAAGTAGCCATGGAGTAGCTGAGTACAATAAATATTGTTTCAAGTTTAAAAATTTAATTTTTCTTGTCTCAAGCAATCTCTTTCTCTAGTGACAATCTGGGTCTTGTTTCACAGATCTCAGTGATAAATGCTTCTGCAAAACAAACCCTAGAATCTTGAGCTTGGCAACAAGAGGGGATGAAATAATCAAATGAGTCTCTGATGCTGAAGTAAATTTGGTGTAGAATGCTTTGTTCCTCTCTTGGTTTAGCCATTTGTACGAGAAGGTGACTACACCTTAGAATAACTATTTGTTCCATGTTATAGCTGCTTATTCTGAAGCCTAGGGGAATATACGCACCAGACAACGTGTCCCTGACCTGTTGCACTGCATGGTGCGAAAGGAAAATGGTTGCCACAGTGGGCAGTCCAGGCATGCCCTGGAAACCAGAAGCACTTTTCTTTCCCAACTTAAATACTTTGTCTTCACTCCCTCCTTCTCACAGCCTAGTCTCTTGATCAACTCTGTGTCTGTTTTCTGTCTCCTGTTTTTTTGTAAATTCTTCCCTTCTCTGTAGTAGCTTGTGTCAATCTTTTTACCTTTCCTTATCCATCCCCTTTTCCCCACTTGCTTGGTTTCTTAGCCCAGTGTTAGAGGCTTTTCAGCCTGTTTCTATTCTTCCTTTTCCTTCCTCAGGCATTCCAAAGCCCAATTTCTTTCCCAGCCTTTCCAACTTCATCATCCAAGCATTGTTTTTCCTCCTTTCTTTTAATATTTTTTCTCCCTCTCCCTTGAAAACCTATTCTCTTTTATTCCCTCTTATGTTGGGGTCTTCTTATGTTGGGGTCTTCCTAATGTTCACCTCAGCTTGTCCTAGATGAAAGCAGTAGTTTTTCTTTGTAACATCTCTCATCAAATCCCAGTTACGGTTTCCTCTGTAGATTCGGTGTCAGCCTTTTTAGTTGAATTCTTTTCCTGTCCCTCTCTTCCACAATTTTTCTCTCGCACTTCTTCCTCCTCTCCGTGTTTATAAGGACCCTCACTTTTTTCTGGTGTTTTGGAAGAAGGTGCTTGGGAGTAGAGGGGAAACGTTCCCTTGCATTCATTATTGGCTACTTTTAAATACAGAATACTGAACCATATGGACCTGTGGTCTGGTCAATTGTGATTGTTCTTATGGCATGTTTTTTTGTGATGCAAGTTTAAAAAAAAATATCTGAGACCAACACTTTTGGAACTGAAGATTCCAGTCCAGCTGCTGAAGAGTGCTGTAAATGAAAGAAAGAAAAAGTATTTTTTATGTAGGGATAAGTGCAAGGGGTTGAAGCAAACTCTACCTGGGGAAAAAAAACAAAAAATAGTTAAAAGATTTAGTATTTTTCATGGATAAAATGTGGTTTATTTTGTCCAAGGAGTTAAAGCAAAGAACAACAAAAATCTGAGTTTGCTTTATGTATGGTAACATGATAGGGTACTGTATACACACAGTTTGCCTCATAGAGTGTAGCAAATATACTTTTGAACAACTGCTATGACCTTACTACACCTATTTAGAATATGCATCACCATGGTATGTGATTACTCTTAAATGGAATATGCAGTATGTGAAGAATGAACCCTTGAAAACAGTGACAATGGCATTGATGTTCATGTATTTTTACAAGTGAGAGGTGTTACATGTATAATGAAATACAACTAAGAAATTTTGATAATTTCTGAGGTTGTTGGAGAGTGATTGGGGAAGCTGAAGAAAACACATCTTTGCACGAGGTGACAGAATACAGAAAAGATCTGGCATAATGCCTCATGATAATTGTGGATATGTTCTAATTGTTAGTATCAGTTGAATTCAAAGCTCTCGTCTTAGAATGGATTTTCACATCTAAACACTTTACCCTGCTTCATTCTTCAAAGATTTCTGTAGGTACCTACAGAGAGTGTATTAGGGAGCAATATTTGAGATACTAAAGACAATAGAATTGCAGCCAGGCTGCCTTCTGAATTTGCCTTTTAAAAAGTTGCAGATTTCCTCAAAAATACAATGCAAGATGCATTCCTAGGCATTTCTTATTCTCATTCCCTCAAAAAGACTTTTTACCGCCCAAAGAGTTATTTTCTAAGACATAAGGGCAACATAAAACTTGTGAATACTAACATGATACTCGATCTGGTGAAGAACAAACTCAAGTGGTGAGAGTTGCTGCCTTAATATAAGCTCTTTCTAATTCCAGTTCATTAGAGTTGGTTGGTATGAGGAAACAACACATTTAGGAATGCATATATTTTAGGAACTGAATTTTCAATATGTTACTTTTATTATTAGTCTCTACATACATTCATGGCCACCCTGTCAATAAAGAGATCCAAAGCCTTTTCAGCTGAAGTAGATGAGATTAAGTTAAATTTTGTCAGTGACAGTGTAATTATGAAGTTGTGTGAAATCTTGAGCCTAAATATTTTTCACATACGTGACCTCCTTTTCAGAATGCTAAGAAACCACACATTTGTAGAAACATAGACTTGTTGATCCATCTTTTCCCTCATTTTTAGAACATCTATATTCTTTTTAGTGGTTTTTTTGGTCAGAAATTATGTTGAAGTCGAGGTTGTCATGCTTCAAAGTGAAATAGGTCATGAATCATTTGTTTGTTGTTAGTTGATAAGTTAGATGTTTTTAATACTTCAGCCCCTCCTCTTGAGGAATTGGGTAAAATTTAGTGATATTTTCTTCTTTAGGAGAGTTATCAAACACACAATTATAAGGCAATACAGTTGTCTAAGCAAAGTTGAAGGAACCAATGAATGTTTATGTAAGAATTCTTGTCTTGAATGAATTTTATTATAAATAGAGCCTCTTGTTCAATTTTGTTCTGCCACCTCTCTAATTACCTACACTATCAAAGGCAGTAGCCAAACTGAAGACTGATAAATCCTTCATATGACCTTTTGTAACAAATTATTGGGTTTGAGCAAGAATGAGACTTGCCTACATAGCCTTAAATTAAATTATAATGGTGATTAGCTGTTTAGATTATGGTCTAAACTCAGAACTACGGGAAGTTAGGCTTTTTCCAACAGTTCAAATTTCTTGGTTTTTTTATAACTGTGTAAGGTAAAGTTGCCCCATGTGTTTTCTGTATACCACAGTTTTACAGTATAACTGAAAGACTGTTCCGCCTGATTTTTTGTGTGTGTGTTATTGACTCTTTTCCCAGTTTGCAAAGTGTACCTCAGAAAAGATGGTTCATGTGAAGTCTAGAAAGGTTTTTTTTAAATGTTAGTGAAATTCTATACATCAACCTTAGCCACTACATGAAGAAGTCTTCTGTCATGTGCTATTAATATATAGAAAAATATATCAGAAGTCTGCTTGTCATTCTGTAATAGGTGATATTATTTTCATGCATTAAGGTATTTTATACATTTTTCAGTGATTGAACAGTATGTATTGATTTATACTGAGCATGAATTTGCCATTTATAAAGGGAAATCTCTATAGTATTGGCATTTATGTTGTAAGTAGTTATGCATTATGTATTATTACTGCTGTTTCTGAGGTACAATTTCAGGTCTTCCAGGGTCTAAGGAACATTGAAAGGGGTACAGTGATTTCGTAAATTTAATCCTGACCTCTGGTGGCAACTGTTATCAATCGCTGCCTTAGTTCAGTGGTGGAAGTTGGTTTTCCTTGTGTTTCTCTGGAAGAAGATTCCTTTAATTTGTCTCAAGCGTATGTATTTACTGTTGCAAGATAAATTAAACCTTTATTTTTATCCAGTAGACTACAATTTGTATTTTACTTTATAGCAGTAAATAATATTTCTTTGAATTAGTTCGAAAATACAATCAAGGATAAAAAATCAGACAGAACATCCTTTGAGGGACTTCCATAACCTTCACTTTTTAAATGTCTTTTGTTCACCAAACAGTTGCTTCTGGGTAGCTAATGTGTGGTAAAATTTAATTTTTTCTTACTTTGTGGTTATTTGTTTATGTATTTACATCCAGAGCTCTTGTTGCTCCTTGCTTCCATTATCTTAAAATGCTATGCAGTTTGATTGTTTCTTTAAATGTGTGTTTGCTAGGGTATGTAACTAAGCACATCAGAAAGCATTAAGGCATAAGGAAATTTCAGCATTAAAGGTGAACTGCAAAGCTTTAACAGAAGAAATTAAAGGAGTCTACTTCACTAGTGGTTGTGGGCTTGCGGAAGATGTCTATCCAGGCAAACCCCTGGGGCTGTGAGACAAAACACAGAAGTCCAATAGGCCTTATGGAGACATCTGTTAACACTGAAGCTGGTATCAGAACTACAGTCTTCATATATTGCAGATGAGTGAAAAATGTGTTTTTCCTAATAACTCAGATGCAACTGCCTGTCTGCACTGACACAGCAGAATTTCTGACAATGCCAGAATTAGCCAGGCTGCTTGCGAGGCTCCTATGAGTGCAGCACCCTGCTGTAGTGGTCCAGCTGCATTTTCCCTAGATTACAGTGTGGTTTGTTTTTGTGTTTCAACTTGCAGTTTACTAGAAAGCATAAAGTATTTGAAAGGAGAAGATACAAGATGAGAAACAGCATAGACTACTGTGTTGTTGTGGTTCAATTCTGTGATGTCTGAAAGCCAGGCTGCTGTGAAATGAGGCGGGATTTCCAAAGTTTCAGATAGTTGTTCTGAATGTGTATAGCAAAATCCCTTTTATAAGTAAAAGGTCTTTTGTAGAACTTTCAACTGCTCAGGAGTCTGGAACATCTAATGAGATAAGTCTTTTATGTCTTTCCTAGTAGCTCTTTTTCTAGCTAATAGAATACAGAGCAGGATAGCAACGCTGGACTTCAGTAGGGACAA
>NW_010142802.1:45777-77334 GCF_000699245.1 Pterocles gutturalis | reverse complement strand
TCCAACCTTAATGATTCTATAATTCTATGGTATTTTCTTTGTGGTGTTAAAGACCCCGTAAACTTTCAAGCTTTTCCAAGTCTAGTTTTATAATGTTGACTGTGTTTGGGCCAGTCTACTTCTTGTGTTTCACTCCCTCTTTCTGCAGTGGAAAAATTGATGTAGCTGGTCTCTTTAAATAAGGAAATAGACTTGAAATCAGCTGATAGGAGTACTGTTGAGGTAACACACTTGGGAGAAAATCAAGAGCCTTTTTAAACTCCCTTCTTTGCCAACTGTGAGTCCTTTCAAAAATTCTAGAAAAGTTCTATTCAGACAGACTGTCTTAATTTCAAGCAGCTAAAGGCTGGCTACTATGGTACGTAGGCCACAGGCAGAGTGTGAAGGTTGAGTGTCTTCTCCAGGAGCAACCCATCCTCTTAGTCTGCTCCTTCATAATGGTGTGCAAAGGGTAAGCTTTCTAGACAGCCTTTCTATTTTAAGATGTTTTCTTTTGTGTAATGTTAGAGCTTTGGATTTCTTTTTTACCGTGTTTACACATTACTTTAGCCTTTGCTTGGACTGTGATATACAACTACCATTTAACTTTCCAGCCTTCAAAAGAGTTGCCTACGTATGTTGTCTTTTGATAAAACGTCCTTCTTTCTTTCATTCTTCTCAAATTTCAAAGGGATTTTCTCACTTCAAAGATCTTTTTTGAACATGCATGCTTATTGTGGGTTATACTTATTGCTTCTTCTAATTATTTTCTACCTGTGAGGTGTTTGAGGCCATGTCTTTGCTACTACAGTGAGGTCCAGAGTCTTCCTATGTAGGAATTAGTGTTTCTTTATAATGTAATTTTGGAGTCAGTACTTTATGAGTAAAAATACAATAGTATCTGAAACCTGTGGAAAAGAACTACTTTTAGTCATATTATCTTTCAGTTCTCAGCACTCATCATTTTAATAAAGGCATCAAAATCTGAACATCAGGTGCATATATTTGTCAGAAGTGGACACACCTGTAACTTTGTCATGTGTTATTCATATATGCATTCTGGGAGATGCTAATGGAGGTTTTAAAATGTCCTTAAGTCCCTGCACTTGGGTGTGCCTGTTTCTCTCATCTGAAGTTGCCCAATTGCTAATTTACCTAGGCTTCTCCCCTGACCATTTTTTGACAGGTTTGTGCTACAATCATTGGTCCATCTTCAGCCATTGTAGAGTCTTAATTGGTCTTTGTATGCAGCTGTGGTATCTCTGCCTTGTCACACATCTCTAAGGGAACTGCCTGCCTCTGCTGTGTTTACATTTCTCCTCAGCATTTGTCTTTTCCCATTTATTCTAATACCTGAAAAATAATAATATTTTGAAAAGAGGCATAAGGAAAAGAATAAATATTTAAAAATATAATGACGGAATTGGGATAAAGATTTTGTAGGAAGCATACGTACTTTGTATTTCATAAAGATGATTGTGATAAACTACTTTCAAACCTTTAAAAGAACCTTGCACTTCCATTGTAGTGTTCGGTATCTTGAAAGCCAAGTGTCCCTTGTCCTCTGTATATGTGTTAGAAGTCCCTATGGGGTTATGGAGTATTGTTCTGTAAGGGAACACCCATTGTAATCAGCCCTACTGCGTAGCGTATTACTACCCTTTGAAATTAATATTAGTACAAACTGATGGTAGTATAAGAGAGACAAGACTTTAGCATCATCAGTTTAAACTGAGGAGGATAATCAAAGGGAAATATAGTAGTGAAATCTTAGTTTCATTGTATCTGATTTCAAGCTGAAGATCTGAAAAATCACTACTTGATTTGTTTGAATGTTTGTGGATTGCTCTAACCTGGTATCTATTAGTGACTTAAGAATTTCCAAACAGTCCTTTATAACGACCCCTTTCTTTTGACTCAGTTTATTCTTCTCACCTTTCTCAAGCCTGCACACTGCACTGCAGCGCTGTAAAAGGTGCAAAAATTTACATAACACAGTGGTAAGTGTATTTGTCCTTCTAGAACACATTCTACTTCAGCAGAAGTACCTTGTAGTGTAGAAATTGCCATAGTAACTACTCATTTCTTATTGATTAGATGGATAAAAATTCTCATAATATACAAGCAGAGTAACTTGCTGGCATATGGCTTCAGGCTACCCCTGTGGCAACTCTTACTTATGGATTCTTTCTTTTTTCTGCATGTAAGAGGTTTTTTTAATGAATTAGTATTCCTTGGATTAGGCCACAAAATAGTCCTTTCTGCCACAAGGGAGCTTAAATTTTAAGTTAAACTTGATACGCAGCTCACAAGGCAAAATATTAACTCATATTGGTTTGTGATTGGATCAGGACAAATAGATTTCATCTCAATGTGAAACCTGGAAGGAGAAAGGGGAAGGAAAAAAGCAAAAGTTCTCCCCTTACACACAACTTGCCCTCCCCACCCTTTCCTAGGGAGAAGGCTAACTGCTTCGCAGAGCTGACCTCTAATGAGTAAAAGAGAGTATTGTAGTTTGGCAGTTGTGATAAATCTCTTTGGAAGGTGCTTCTTAAAACATTAGAGTTGGTTGCATGAGAAAATTAGTTCTGTTTTTGTTTCCCTAGTAATAATATAGACTTAATAGCAATGGCACTGTGAATGCTTACTGAAAGCAGGATTAGGCCTACAGTGAATTATAGTGTCTGACAGCTGTCTTGGTTCATGTGCTGTGGTTGCTGAACATACTCGTGTCTCTTGGAATCCTGAAAGATGCTCCAGCAGGGCTTCTACTGAGTTTGCTGTGAAAGACAAGCCTTTTGTGAGTTCTATCAGGGACTGAAATTGTGAAGCACTTAGGCAGGATGCTGGATAAAATTAAGCCCAATGCATTCCTCAAATGTGAAACATCAGTTTATTCACAATAATATAAAATGAAAGAACAGCAACAGTCAACCAGTTTTTACACTGTAATTCGATTCTAAAGCTATTCTGGAGTCTTCTGTGAGACCTAGGTGTTAGCTATCATTATATCCATTTTGCAGGGTAATACCAGGGTGCTATTACTTCACATGTGCTAGGAGACCGAAGATTTTGGAGCAGTTTAGATCTTCCAAGCTGCTGTTACAGATGATACCCATGTGGGACTGCTTTGCTTGGCTTGGAGGCCTTTCCTACATCCCAGAATTAAAAATGCTGTCTTAGGGTATCACTTTTGCATTGTACTACTGCTCAGCTCCCTTACTTTTACCTACAGTCTGACAGCCTAATTTAAAACTTTATATGACCTTAACATTGTTTGAAGGAGTTATTAATCCATGGGGCTACAAGAAATGATGCTGCTGTTTCAACAAGCTAGTCCTTCACAAAAACACTGCTCAGAAAAACATTCTGTTCTCTGTAGTAGGCTACGAACAAATGGAGGAAGCTCCTTGGCAGCTGTAGATACCTTCTGTCTTTAACAGACAAAAATAGGCTTGGCTCTTCTTAATCTTTGGCCTGAATTCTTGTGTGCTTTTGTGAAGACTTTGACTGTGTACTGAGATCTGGACAGTGGGCCCAGAAAGCATCTGGAAACGTAGATGGGGAAAGAACAGCAGTATGTAGAGGATGAGGTAAGAGTTCAGGTGCATAAATTAAGTTGTATTTTTTTATATTGTTACCATTCCTTTAACCCAATCTAAAGGGAAAAGAGAGGACCCAAATGTGCCCAAATTAGGAAAGGTTTGCATAGAGCTTTTTAGGGTCATCTGCAAGACAAACTCGGGACCACTGGAACTCCTGTATTAGCAGCTTGCTGGAGATCATTGGAGTCGAGCTGGCTGGTGAGAAGTCTTCCCATGCTGTCTCTGAAGGGCCAGGGAAGGTTTTCAGAACACAGCTCATGTGGTTTTCTCAGTCATTAGTATCTATGCTGTTAGGGGTCTATATTGCTGTATTTCGCTGCTAGTGTAATGACCAATCTAGGGCAAACATCTCTGATACTTCTGCCGTCATGATGCCTTTTTACTGCCTCAGCATTAACAGATCAGAATAATCTGTTTTCCTTCCTCTCATAAAACAGCATTGCAAAAGATGGGAGAGTTGAACCCAAAGACCAGAGGGCCAAGGACTTTTCAACCTAGTGGTTTCAAGGCTTGCCAGTTTTCTATTGACACAAAACCAGTGGTGTTTTAGATGCTTGTGTTCTGTTCTAATGCTCCTTTCAAAAACTATCTTTGAGAGTGAAATAATGATTGGGTAGGTTTCATTCAACCGAGAAAACCTGCATGGAAAGAATATATTCTGAAGAACTTTTTTTTTTTTTTTTAAATCAGTATATTGTTCAGAGTATCGTGGGCTTAGTATTTAGAGCTCTAAGGTTTAAGTTATTTGTAATGTTCAAGTATTTCTGTAAGTATTTTACAGACATCTGCACAGTGTTTTCATCAGCGATTTCACATAACAGAAAGAAAAGCTGCATGCATTAGGCGTTGCCAGGTGTGTGTGGGTATCTAAATGCGTATATGTATTTGCGTGCATCTGTAATATGCATTCTGTGTGCAGATATTAAACACATCCTCTCTGGGATTACACTGTGCCTTGCATATGTGGAGGCAAACTTTCTGAACAAAGAAGAACCTATCCAGAATAGAGTGGAATTTACTGCAGCTGCTGTGGGCTTTCAAAGCAATGGTTGCAGTCAGAATCTGGCCTAAATAATTAACTTATGAAGGATGGAAAGGAAAAGCACCATGTGGAAGATGTAGTTAATGGGAACATATAACAGTCAGCTCTCACATGATAAATTGGGAGCTAAGTCTGTGGTAACTGCCTTTTATTTGCAAAATACAGTTGAAATTTTTTTAAAGTAATTGCATGTTTTCTTCCATCTCCACATGGTCCCAGAGAACATAGTACAGTACAAATATCAACAGGAACACAATAAAATAATGGTTGTTGGTTTTGTGGTTTGGTTTTGGTTTTTCTTAAGGCTTAGGGCTATGATCTTATTTGAGCCAGTGTCCAGAGGAAAGGAAGAATACATTTTAGCTCAGGAAAAGACAAGTGGTAGAACGTTTTAGTGAGGTTGTAATATGGAATAATCTAAAAGGACAAGGCAGGAACAACCACAATAAATAACAGTAAATGGCTAGATATCTATTTGCAGAAGAGATTTAGTAATACAATTCTCCTGACATAAGTAAATAATGTTTTAAGATAGATGTTCTGAAATCCTTCCATTTTGAAAGCTTGAATTTTCCCAGTCTGAAAGTTTACTGTAGCTTTTTATGACTAGCAACCATGACATCAGTTGTTCTTTAGATATGCCACAGATGCTGGCAGATCTTCAAGCAAATGCATACTACCCCTTGCCTCATGCAAACCTCTGGAAGGCTGCAGGGTGACACAAGGGCTCCCCGCACCCAGCTACTGATTCAGCTGACTCAGCCTGCTGGAAAAACAGTGGGGTTTGCTGCAGTAACCAAACATACAAGCTACTAGACTTCTTAATTGCCATTGCCAGTCTTCTCAATGAAGTAGAGGGAACTGCTCTGCTGCAGCCTGACATATATTATTCCCCTCTGCACACAGATGGGGAGATAGACCACTCACCATTTAAGTGCTTGGTTTATCTATTTGGGTTTTCTTTTGTTTTTAAGCAATCTGTTTGTTGTCACTCCTGGTAGAACAGATTTGGACATCCCTTTTCCTCCCCACTATCACAAGCACAAGGGAGGATCTAGCCTATTTAGTCTGTGAGTGAATGGGGATAGGATCTAGTTGTTAAGTTGTGGAGTGAGTTGTTCTCACAGTAAATCTGGTTAGAAGCTTTACTGCTGTTTAAAATGGAACAGCCTGAAAACCAGGAAATACATTTCTCTGTAAAATATGTAACTAGTGTCTGTATTGCTGACCCCAGGGGATCTTGCATTTGCTGCAGGCTGAGCCTCGCAGGCAGTTTGTTGCTGAACTAAGCCCTTTAAATAGACAGCAAGTCTAAAAAAGTATGTCCTGCAATTTTTGTGCTGATTAATTTAGAATGATGTTCTAGCAAGCTCAGTACACTCCAAAGTAATTAGCAAGAATCCTTTTAACAAGATAATTACTATATCAGCAAGCAGTAAACTCAAAATGAATGTGAGTAGATCTGGTTTGCATCAACAAGGAAGAGATGTGTCACAGTTCTATCAACTGATTCTAAGTTAAGCCTAGTGTGAAAGCGTTTAGGTCAGCAGCAGCTCTCTAGCTTTTTTTACTTGTAGACTTGAATTAAAATCCCAAATGAAGTTGCATTCTACTCTCCATATGTCTACCTCACAATGCCATGGCAAATTATGATTGGCTTTTTTTTTTTATTTCTGCTGGAAAAAGGCCCAAAATAAGAACAGCAGGAGGTGTTGCACATTATTACTAAAGCACACATGTTAGAAAGGGCTATGAAGTATACGAGACTTCCTTCCTTCTTTATGGCTGTTCATTTTCTTCTTTCATAATGGAAGGGTCTGATCCTGCACAGAACAGTAACAGCTCACAAATATAAACACAGGTTCACATGTTTGGGGCTGCAATTTTTAAATAGGCTAATCCTTCAAAGAATAGACACGTCATTGCTCATCAGGCTGTGGATAAATGAGCATGTGACTGCTGCAGTGGTGGTAGAAACACTTTTATTCCCCAGACTGGATTCTGTCCTTAGATAGTGGAGGCTTTAGAAAATAGGGTTTATTTAGGAAATTTTAATAAGGGAAGTTACTTTAATAAGGTCACTTTATGTCTGGTAGATTTTTAATATGTTTTCTTGCACTTTTTTAGAATGGATGCAGAAATTTGTAAAAGCACCTGCCATTTTCTGTGAGAACATAATTTTTAGGCAGATTTTCAAAAACCACTTACCTTACTTTCAGTTTCTATAAGCTAAGCCCAGCAAAGTCAGTGGTCTTACACTGATATAAAGTGTGTTCTGGGCAGAAATTAATTAAACCTTATATTGTTCACACCAACCATCAAAGTAATTACTAGTCATTTCTTAAAAATTGTCTGGTCTGTTGAGTGTCAAGAGCAATCTCTCAAGTTATGCCATGGGACTTTGTGGTACTTTATATGATGTGAAGCACAAGCCTGGATCCTTTTGTCTAGATTATCTTGTGAAACTTGAGCAGTGCCATTTTCTTTCTAGTTAAATGGTATGCCTCAGACCATTTTAAAAAATCATATAAAATTGAGACATTTAAAAAATCTCTCTAAACTGCAAGCACAGTGAAACCAGGGGGGGAAAAAATGTCTTTACAAATATTTTACAGTTTTAGTTTTTTGTGTTCTAACTGGTAGAAATAGACTGGCAAGGACCTCTTTAGAAAATGCCTGTGACAAATACAGTTGTCTTCTAATGATCTGTGGGGCTGCGTTTGTGGGTTTGGTTTTTTTATTATTTATAAGGTTTAGGTTATTCAGACTGCACATTCTAAGAGACAGTTTTGTTTATGCCTTTTTATGGTGTTGCATAGTTTTTAACTGAATCCAGCCAAGGATGAGGTAACACTTGAACAAGATTTTCTTATATTTCTTGAATGAAAAATGTTTCAATGTCACAGTAACAGTCTAAATCTGTCATTCACCTTCACTTGCATGCGCACACAGTTGTCACTGCTGAAGTTTCTCCTGTAAATGGTGAACATCTTGTTCATAACACTGTAGTTACAGCTTGACAACTTTAGTTGGGCTATAGTAGAGCTAAAAGCTTCCATACTTCCCATAATGCATAGGCTTGTCCTTCTATTTGATTACATGAGAGTACATATGTTAGCACAGTGCCATCAAAGGTAATAACCAACTTCGTTAGTGTGTCAAACCTTTCTTACTACTACAAACTATGGCTACAAAATCCCTGTGGATAATAATAATAGGGAACTAGTCAAAACCCAGCATACAAATGGATAAAAAAAGTCCCATTTCTATGACTTAGCTTCAGAAATTTCCCCTACAATTTAGAAGAAATTATTGAATTCTTGGTGAAGAAATTACTTAGGCACTCAGTCAAGGTGTGTTTGATCACAGAAATAGGCTAAGCACTTCCGAAGAAGCTGTGGGAAAGACAACCTCTTTCAAGTCTGTGTTCACTGGTCTTCTGATGGAGCTTGAGATTCCTCTTTTGGAGGAAAAGCAACAAACTCTTTCATTTCAGTGTCTTGCTCAGTGGCAGCATGAGTACTAGCTTCATAAGGCTCACATGGGCAACAGCTGACTTCTCCTTTCCTGCTCTTCTGCAGAATGGTGGTGTGAAAGTCTAATGAGATTACTGCCAAGCGATACAATTGTAGAGTCACAACTAATATATTCTTAGCTGTAAAAAACACCAGCATCTGATTGAATATTCCAAAGTGGCCCATCAGGATTGAACGCACAATGAAGAAGGGACCATCCTGTATGAAAAGGCTGACCCCGATGTTCCAAAGTTCAGCGCTGTACCTGCACAGCAGCAGGCTGGGGATCTGCCTAGTTGACTTTGGTTTGCAGCCAATATGCTGTACTGGAAATAAAACACAGTTATGTTACAATAACTCTCTAAAATTGTGCTAGGATTGGTGTAAAGGATAGTTATAATCCAGGGTGCCCCTGGATTATAAATGCATTCAACTGTAGACAATTCAGCATAAAGCACATCCTGCTTCTGGGTTCTGTTTCAGCAAAACACGCTAAAATCACTGTAAGCAGACACTTAGGTGGTCCTGGTGAACAGGACTGAAAACCACTTCCCCTTTTCTAACCCACAAAACTATCAGTATTTATACACTTTTAAAACAAGAAGCATAAGTAGATCATCTAATCTTTCTGTAACAACTTCCCCAGACACTCTCTGTTAAATCAACATGCTAGGCTAATATTTATCTTTAAGAAAAAAACCTACCGTGCTGAATGAGATCAGCCTGAGCTGTAGCACTTCAACTTGTTCCAGACTGTCTAAGACCTTGCTTTTAGAGTCACCAGATAGCCTTTGGCTTTTTTCATGTGTTATAGTAAGAATAAGTCATGTCAGTGCGGGGCGATATCAAGCATTATGGATAGGAAGAAACTGTGGTTGCTGCTTGCCCTCTTAAGACTTGAGCCACAGTTACTTATTCTCAGCCTTCTGGGTATGAAATTGCAGAGAACCATTAGAACTTGCATGGATGTGTCCCCCTTGGCTAAAAAAGTGGTGGTGGGCTAGAATGCTCTTTGTGATGTGGTGTCCTGAGAAAGATCATCAGAAGGGTTTGTGTGTGGTAAATATAGCTGCTTCTTATGAAAATGCAGGTAGCTTAACTAACCTCTTTCTCGGGCAGTGGGATTTCATCAGTTTAAAAAACGTAACTACTTGCTATGCAGTAATGCCAAACATTTTAGCTTACCAAAATAATTCTATTGTTTGAGGCAACACTAGGGGAAAAAAAAATATACTTGAGTGGAAAATGAGTTGTAGAATGTAGAAATTTACTGGATCCATTAGGCAAAGCTTCATCAGCAGCTAATTTTTTAATGTGTTTGTGCCATTACTGTTTAATAGTCCTAACTGCGTCACTGTAGTCCAATAATAAGTGCCTATAAATTTTTATTTTAAGTCATGTTTGATGTGTGAGTAAACATACTGATCCTTGAATAAAAAGTACTATCTACCTGTAATAAACTGTACCCATAGTAAATTTTAGAGCAATGTGTGTACAGTAACTCCATTTCAAACTGATAAATGTAATTAAATATGCAGAAAAGTGATAGCCAGAGATAAAATGCACAGTACAACAGGTTACTTCACTTAAATCCAAACAGTGCTTAAACAATCATAGCATTCAATAATTTGGGTAGCAATGATGTGTATAGGTGGTTCATTTTATGAGGGGTTTGTTTTGGTTTGTTGTTTTTATTTTTTTGTTTTTTTAAACCTGAGTGTTGTGCATCTTTAGCAGAATATATTTTACCAGTAATGGGAATTTTAGCTGTGATAAATCTGAAAGCTGGTGGCATCAGCTTTTTCAGGAGGTGAGCTGCTGAGCTGAAATGCTGAAATATTTGCACAACTTCAGTGTTGAAGACAAAGCCTAGTGCTGTCCCTGAAGAAAAGGCCAATGAAAAATCCCTGGAATAATTTTTCATTTTTATTCATTTATTATTTTAGTCAGTGTGTCAACCAGTCATCAGTTTTATATAAGATGCTAGTGAGAATAACATATCCTTGGACTGGTATAGTTGAGTTGCAAACTTGTAGTGATTGGAGGCCAAAACGGTTGGAACAGACGAGACGATTGAGGTGGCTTTCATCATTCTTCTTGGACATAGAGAAGCACTTTCTGCCTAGGGACAAATACCAGCCCGAGCTGGCTGAACATTGGGCCTTTTAGCTTAAGACAAGGGTGCAAAGTCCCAACATTATACGATCCTTTAGGTTCCCTGTGAATAGGTAATTTCTCCTGTAATAACTGCTTCTGTGCTCTTGGTTGTGCTGTCCCCTGTGATTAATGACAGCCTGTCTCTCCATAGGGTCTATTAACCTACCCAGGTTGGAACCGTAATATACTCCAAGACCAGATCAAACTGGAGAGCACACATAGTGAAGTTTAAGGCAGCAACAGGCAACTGGACTAGAAGCTCCAATACAATATTGCAGTTCCTTTTTTTTTTTTTTTTCTGGAAGTAGAGAGTTTTACCAGGGAGATCAAAGGTTGGCCAGAAACAAGTGTTTCCTCAAAAGAAACCACAATGGGCTTTCTTCAAAACACATTGTCACATTAATTGCTCTGCACCAGAAGCCTTTGAGGTAGTCTGTAAGGTGCTCACAGCCATGAGACCTGCCAGCAAAAACTTAAAGCATTTGTTCTCTTTTCTTGTCTATGTGCAAGTACTAACCTGCAAGATCAAGTGGAAACTGTAACATACTCCAGGTCCATACAGCAAGAATTGCATTTATGAGAGCATAATTCTTCCTGTGGGAGTGGAAAAAAAGTGATAACAGTGAAGATGCGGTTTCCTTACGTGATAACAAAAATGTTTCCTGTAGTATTTGGAATGTCATTTAAAGGCTGATTGAGTAAAACGGTGGTTGATTAATGCATGCTCTTGAGATGTAAGACTAAGGAAAAAAGAGGCACCTTTTGGAGCAGATTTTTTGCTGTTCAGGCCACAAGTTCCAGCTGTGTAATTACACTAAATATCTGATGCTAACCTTATAATGATAAGCATATGGCAATAGACTCTGTGGCTCAGAGATATCTTTACTCTTGTAGTAGTTTCACATTCCTTGCAAGCCTGACTGCCAAGTGGGAAGGATCTTTTTTCTGCTGCAAAATCTTTTCTTTGTTATTTAAAAAAATAAAGTATGTCTGTAAGAGAAGATGAACCTCTGAACCTGTGATTCTTTGTCGTTATGATGGATGCTCACACTCATCTCTCAGTGCTGTGAGGAGGAGATGTGCTTACTTTCTCTTGGAGAGATCACAGTGTTGAAAATTTGCACCAGGATGTGCCATTCCCTTTCTTCTTATCTTTGAACACTGTCATTTTTATCATGAAGAAAGTACATATGAGATAACCAAAGAAGCAACTTGGATAATTAATCACTTAAGCAAATTAGTTGCTTGCTTGATAGTCTAAACCAAGTCATTAACCTGAAAGAGGCCTCCTATGTATCCAGTGTTTCAGCTCCTGTAGCTGTAAGAACTGACACTGCATGGTAGTTTTGCTAGTTGTTTGGCTCTTTGTAACCTTTTATTGTTACAGGTGCAACATGCTTCTCTGCTGGCATGATGAGTAATCCCTAACAAAGCTCATAGGACTGTTAGGTCTTTTACAGAGGGAAAGGTGAGAGTAGGAAAACAGAGCCCTTGAATGTAGCCTTCTGTTATCTGTAGAAATGCAGCTCCATTAGTCTGAACAGCACAGATTGCACAAATCTTCAAACAAAACGAGTATCTTGCACTAGGCAAATTATTTATGCCAGCAAATGGTCCTTACCGAACATCTTCAATGTCCAAGGTTTCACTAGCAAATTCAAGTATATCTGCTGCTGTCCCCACAAACATGAGAAGCAGCTGAGACAATTGATCCCGTGTGATTTCAACTCCAATGGGGAGAAGCCATCTCCCAACTACTAGCAGCAGTAGAAAAGTCTGGTGGAGGGCCAGTGTCCATACAGTCTCGCAGATTCTGGAAAGCTGATTCACAAAGACTTTAGCCTGTTTAAAAGACAACAACAACATACCATAACTTCAAGAGACTGACATTATAGGTACCTTCAGAGATTGTATTCATTCTTGAGCCAGCGTTTATTCTCCTTCACGTCGTATTAGAGCAAATAATTTCTATCTGGCAGGCATAATTTGAAAAAGGTACACTAATACAAACTGGATGATGAATAGCAAGTCTTTCTCTGTGTACTACTCCTTGTGTTCTCATTTTTCCACTGAGCGTTATCCTTTGCAGAACCATCACCCAGAGGCTTTCTAAATTCAGTTACTGAGATTTGTAAGAGAATGGTAGGAGAGTCTCCTCTTCACACAGACTTTTCCTACCAACAATAGTTAGTATGCAGCACAATGTAGGCCACTTTCACAATGTGGTTTTCTAAAACAATTCTTTAATTTTCTTTTTTAGTTTTAATAGCTGTGTGAGGAGCTTGCCCAAATAGACAAAACAGTCCTCTCTAATATCATAAGATCTCTACGAGGAATAGGAAAAGGTGTCCCACCGTCTGAATGATGTGGTGATCAGTTCCCTCACTTCCATAACTGCTGTCTCTGGATTGATTGAAGTCTTCGTTGCTGATATTCACCTGAACTGCTCCAGGCTCATTACCACAGTACTGTTGTGAACAAAAACATCAGACATGTATAAACATCCCATACAGGGAGCAGATGCCTTCTGTGGCTCGGAGTCCTGTTTTGCTGAACTGCAGAGGGTTCATTTGTGAAAGTCAGTTAATGTTTACAAAGGTACGTGCTCACTCTGAATGAAATTCCCCTCTTGTTCAGAAGGGAGGAATTTTTCTCGTGAGAAGTGATGTGTCGGTAGGTCCCTGAGAAAGTGTAGGATTGTACTGTAGAAAAGGCTGTAAATTCAAAGGTTGATGGAGCGGGTGACACCTTTGTGCTCTCAAGACCACACTCGTTGCATGTGATCTGCCTGTAGCTCTCCTGAACAGGCTGATGGGTTTCCTATATAGTCTCTCTCTGGCTGAAACAGTAAAATAGCGTAAAAATTGGTCATGGTCAGTCTGTTGTTTTATATTCACAGTCAGTCTCTAAACTCAACCTTTTCCTCCAAATACTTTCTCATCTCTACTATCAAGAAACTGTTCTCTAAAAATGCCATTGTTTCATTTTTCTGTAAGACTTCCCTCAAGGCTGAAATGAATAGTTGGTGCAGGTGGATTGTGTTCTCTGCCCCTCTAGCTGTGCCTTATTCTGCAAGGAAATTGATAATATGAGAGGTGAGATTCAGGAATTAAGAAAAATGGGCCTGTACTGTTGCCTGCCCCTGCAGAGTAGAAAAACAGGTATTTTTACTCTTCAAGTACCCAGTGCTCTTGGCTGAAGCATACCGTAGGAAACAGTGGTGGGACTGTGTCCCATCTGAGGTCTGCAGCTCTGTGCTGCCCTCCTACCTTCATCCCCAAAGCTGGCGCTGGAGCAACTGGGGTATGGTTCTAAAATCTATATTCATAACAATCCCTTAACATCTCTTTTCATTGTAACAAAAAAAAATGGATAATTAGAAAATCAAACTATGTTGTTACTAGAGAATTTTATCTTGTCCTATTTGTGCCAGAGAACACCAGACGATTTGCATTTCTCCACTGGGCCCCCCACCATTTTATTTCACGGGGAATCCTTTTCTGTAACAATTGGAATGTGATCTAGTGCATACTGAGTAGCTGTGATCAGTGTAATGCTTGCCAATACAAAGGCAAAATTTTCCAGCAAATGTCACATTCTAGTAAATTTCAGACTCCATTTTGATACTTTGCTTGTTCTCTGGTAATGTTGCTCAGTATCTGGACAAATGCTGCCTGTTGCCTGACCTTGTCATAGATAAATGGAGGAACTTCCTGTGGCCTGAAAAATCTGGAAAACAAGTCAGTGCTTGTTGTTTTTATGATTGGTGGTAAAGGTTCTTAAACTGAATGCTTGCCATATTTGGACAGTGGGTGTGAGAGTGTTGAAAGATTGACCCGCAGATTTGAGGAACAGGTTATCTCCACTTGGAGGAGGGAAATCTGAAGTTCTAGGCATGGAGACAGTGAGATGGAGGAGCTGGTGCTCTGCTGGCTGCAGCCGTGTGGGGCTGATCTCCCTGGGTTAGCCCTTTAGCCAACAGAAAGAGACAGAATAGCTTGTTCAGCTAATGTTTCAGAAATGAAATTTAACTGGTGCTCTGGAGAAGCCTTTGTATCTGTTGATTGTAGAAAAAGTCGAAAGCCTATGGAGACCATCCCTCAAGGTCAAAGTCAATCTTTCTGAGTAACCCAGCCACTGTGGCTGAGAGAGGTTATGTCGGCTGAGGAGACCATGACTTAAAAATGCTGCATGACTGGGGTAGCCGCCCCAGAATATTAAGGAGTATCTACCTTGTAACAAGTAGCCTGGGTAGGGCAAAGGGATTACTAACTTGTGCCGGAGGATAAAGGCATCTTTTGGGTTGTCATTAAATCTGTATTTGAGCCTGCTCCTTTGCCTCCTTGCCTGGTCTGGCATCAGTAAGAGGAATGGAGTCATGAACTTGCATTAAACTTCACATCAGAGTTTGGGAATTTTTTGTTTGTTTTTTAAAGCCCCGTTGCTCAGAGAGGAATTTGCAGAATTGGAGGCAGGACCTGTGTAGGGCAGCCTGTTGCGTTTGCTTTATGTGTAAGGAGCGTGTAAACCCCTTCCCAGACACTGTGAGGACTGCCCACAAATAAATTAGGTGGCTGAAGGACAGGCATGACATGGGAGGTAGCAAGGTGTATAGGTGCCTCTCGGCAGATGCCTTGTCTCTCCCCCTGCCAGTAGTACAGAGCAGATAGCTCTCACGGCTCCAGAGTGGCTGCACCCCTTAACCTGCACACGGGGCAGAGGAGCTATGGGGCAGAGGAGCTATGGGGCAGAGGAGCTGCGGGAGTCAGCAACTCTCACAGCTGCAGGGAGGTGGAGGAAAGCAGAAAGCATGCCAGGGTTTCCATGTGGCTTGCAACAGGGATCTTTTTTTCTAGTGACATAAAGGTACAGAGAATACATCTTTAAGGAAATTAATTCACTTTATCAGTGTCTTTTGTAGGTTTGCAAGTACTCCCAGTTGAGTGAGGGGTTACTACTTCAGTGCAAGGCTCCACGAACTCTGACTGAATGGCACTCCTCAGGGCCGGGTCCGTACCTCTTCTCGGTTGCATGCAGCAGGAAATGGAAAACTGCATCTTTGAAGCCAGTCACTGAAGTAGATTCCTGGTTTTTAATTTAAGTATGTTCATATCTTGGTTTGGTTTGTTTCTCTCTGAACATTTATTAAGTGGTGATTGTGGTGGTGACTCACTTGAAAGTTTGAAGAAGAGCCTTTATTTTTATCATGTATATGCATTTAAATAGGACGGTTTTTGGAGGCTTATTTGCCTAGCCAATTATGTATGTGCAGTGACTTAATGGGAATTTGACACAGATAAAGTGAATACTAAGTTTCACAGGCAGTCGATAAACATGGTTTACCTCTTTAATGCTAGAGCCCAGTTACTTCTAAGTATTAAGACTGCATAGCTAAACAAAAATGCTCTCTTTTTTTTTTTTACTGTGCAAAAACAGAACAGGAAGAAATTGTATACATTCTGCATAAATTCTGTCTTTATTTTTTTCTTCTGAGAGGAAGCTTACATTCCTCTGATTTATAAAATGTAATTAATACAGAAACTGTGTTGCATGACATGGTGCTGTATGGCCTGCAGAGAGCTCACTGTCAGGGCAGGGGGAACTCCTGAAACACTGAACTGATTCAACGAACTTTCTGTTTGCATGTGATTCACAATCCATTATTCCCAAATAAAAATGAGGTTAGTTAAAACTTTTTGCAAGGGGTGCAGCATTAAGATGGTAAAATTGACACTTGAAAATTGGCACTTGAATACCAAGGCAGGACACCCTCAACCCTGTTGATGTGCATGGAGGCTTGCAGCCTGAGTAGGTTGTGGAAGAGGCTAGCCCTTCCCTGGAGCAGGCCCTCTGCCAAGCAACAGGTACCCCATTTGCTCTCCCCAGTTCCAGCCTTTCTTGCTGGAAACAGTGTTCTGTACCTATAGCAACATGTGTGATGTCAGAAATTCAAAACAACTATGACAGCTTCGTTTTGCTCATGCAGGAAAACCAAAACGTAAAACAGGGAGAAAAGATTTCTTAAGCTGTTTTCCAAATTGAGGAAGATAATCGGTATGGGAGGGAAGAGATGGTGAAACATGTAAGATCCCTTTTAGAAAAGTGATATATTGGATTTTTATCTGGTAAGAGAATCCTACCTCAGAATAAGGCTGACAGAATGGGCACTCATATTGACTATTTCCTTGAAATGTTCAAGTTAAGGTGGTTAAAAATAATTACAAGGTTTACCAATTATCTATCTTATTACTGACTGGGAAGCCTACATCAACTACAACACTGGTAGGCAGGTAAGCCCTGCAAAAGGTGTTCAGTTATTGCTTCCTGTAGCAGCGATGCACCAAGCATTTGAAAAGGTAACAGAAGTATTCGTTCATCTGAGATCTTACACATTATGAAGAAAGAATGCTAGGGTTTTTCATGCATTAAATGGTTTTGATTTTCTTGCTATTCTATTTTGGAGACAGCAACTTTTTCACTCAGTATAGTTCAATTTACATCTCTCCCAAACATGTTGTTCATCCCAAAATACTTTACCCCAAAGCAATATTTTCTATGCAGTCAGAATTTCACTGTTGATGTATGGATGGTATTCATGTCTAGTCCTGCAGTACTTGGGCAGAATTGCCTCTGTCTTCAAGAGGAGATACTGCCTATTAGAGCATGCCTTAACAGCACTGACACAAGCAGCTGATGTTTCCTGTTAGAGATTCAATGTGAGATCAAAGTTCTGCTGCCTTAAAGACCACAAACAGTTTTCATGGTGTATATATTAAATGTGTGGATCTAGCAACTGCGTAATTACCCATTCTGTTAGTATCTTAATAAGGAAAATCCCAGCAATCACTTAGTATGAGAAGTATTCCTGGTCTGGGTGCTGTGTTTGAGATTGTTAGGATGGGTTGCTCCTCTTCTGGAGGTATTGTTTTTGAAGCTATTAGATTGTGTTTCCAGAACACTCTATCCTATCTCTCCAGGTATAAACTAAGCTGTTAACTTGATATACTCCCTCTTTAATTCACAGTAGCACTATATCAATAAGAACAAAGTATGCCATGTTCTAGCATCATTTTGGGAAATAAACTGCTGCCTTTGACTACAGAATTAGCCTGTTTCTTGGACTACATTTAACTATGACAAATCTTCTCAATATCCACATTACCTGTCAGTGTCTGTTTAAGGAGATTTGGCAAAACAAGAAGATTTCCTGCTGCTCTATTTAAAAAAAGCCTCAGGCATTTTCAGTGTAAACACAATTTTGAATATTTGATTATGCTTCTGTGGGCTCTAACAATGTTTCAAAGGAGAAAATGAAGCACTATGTCTTCTTAGTCTAATTTATGTATTTTCTTCTGTTGCTTTTTGTTCTTGTTCCTGTCAGGCCCTTTTCTGCTGTGGATATAAGGTACTGTATATGTGCAAATGCTGGGGACAGACAAAATCCCCTTTTTACTACATGGAAGTGCTAGAGGGACTTGAAAGCAGCCTGCACAGGGAAGTGCTTCACTCAGCATGGGCTGCTGGGCTGGCTCTGTCCTGGCCCTGACTCCATCAGCCAGAACAGTTGCCTTTAAAAATTTTACTGTGTGTTTTAGTCCTGAATTGGAATCCAGACGCCCCCTTCCCAGATTACTATATAGCATGAACAAAGAAAGGATATAAACACTGACAGATGAGTTACCATGTCACCTATCTGTGGTAGCAATCCGTCAGTATTCTCCTAGGTTGCAGCATACACGAGGTAATTTGAGTTTAAGACCCCTTTCTCTGACACTTGTCTCAATTTTGTCTTGCTTGAAGTTGTGATATCTGCCTGTAAGTGCTGTGAAACCCATACTTTGTTTTACAATGGCCTCTGAAGCAATTAAATTCTTTCATCGTCCTGAGCAAGATTCGAGCTGGTAAGCTGGGGGTGAAAGGCTGTTCTTCAAGCTTCTAGTCCTCGGTTACCCACCCAAATACAAATAAATAGTCTTATTTCCAGCTAGGAATGGAGTTCATTATTTGATATTTAGGCAATGCACAGTAGTCATAGTATAGCTGTAGCTGGCTTGGGAGACCTACCAGTATAAGACAGAAAATCGGAACAAGACCTGGCAAACTTCTGTGCATGCCCAAATCCAACCCATCAAATAATGCATCAATTTCAAACTAGTCCATCTTGTCCCATAATAAATACCTGAGTCCCATGATGAATTTCAAGTAGCCATAGTGATGGTACTGTGCAAATCAGATATAAAAATATTGCTGGTGAAAACCTGTGAATGAAAAGAAAATATAGCTTGGTATCATATCGCATCATAAATACCACATAGCCTATCATTATCTGTATTGAAAAGTATCTTGTGCCTCCTCCCATATAGGATATTAAGAAATAGGGTAGCTGCAAATAAGAGTTGCCATTCTTGATGAATTCCTCCTGTTGTCAATATTATGAATCATACATTTTTGTACATCCATCCAAGTTCATATATGGAAGTTTATTGAAAATATCTTTTTAAGAGCTAACCAAAGGTACTTAGCTGTTTGTATTTTCACCACAGCATTCTCTGTACTTAATTTTTCTTTTAAAGCCTCTAGCTAACATGTTCTTTCTGATTTCATGAAGAGTGAATTAATACACTGGGTCATTTCACTGAATGCAGTGGGATAAAAGCTGTTGATCAGAATCCTGTGCACTGATGCAGGAAAGGTAGAAATAGCATCAGTTTGCCTAAAGCAAGCATTTCTTCAGTAGGAGGCCTTTCAGTGCAGGCTAAGATGGTTTGTGAAAATGGGTCTTGGTCTTGTTTCCCCATTTGTGTTGGCAACTGTATAATTTTTTAGGATTTCTGTCTCTAGTTCTTCTCTCCCTGTCAGTCTTCTATATAACTTATGATGGTGAAGCTCTATCATCTTCATCTTCTTGAGCTGACTTTATTCAGAAGTATTAGAGAGGCTTTGTTACTCCTTCTACAAGAACTGATTCTTGTGAAGGTTGCTGATGTTTTCTTATTAAACTTGTGACAGTTTTGGGGTGGGTTTTTTTGGCAATTCATATCCATTTGGAGTATGAATGAGGTCTGATGCCACTAATGTTCCATCTAGCTCTGCCATAGTATGGAGTGAGCATCACTGTAAAGCTGCTGAGATGCACAGCAACCTTTGCATCACAGATACGTACTGGCCCAGGACAGGGCCGTGGAGTCAAACTAAGGATAATTAGAATCATAGAATGGTTTGGGTTGGAAGGGACCTTAAAGATCATCAAGTTCCAACCCCCCTGCCGTGGGCAGGGACACCTTCAGCTAGATCAGGTTGCTCAAAGCCATTCCTTACTTGCTTGACTCCTTCTGTCCTGTCATTGGCATGTTCTGAAGTGAACTTGAATTGCTTATAAGTACGTAATGCAGCAATGTTTTGGTCAAATGTTGTTTCATTTATTGTTTGCTTCTATCCTGAATGTACCTGTGTCGTGACTTTTCCGATGGAGATTAAGTATTGAGGAAAAGGGAAGACCCTGCTGCTCAGTAAAATGACTGGGTTGCTGAGATGTTAAGAAATGTTTCAGTCACCTCTAAATAATATCATCCTGGGTTTGGTGGGGGTTTGTCTATTTTGCAGGGGTGAGGGGGCAGTGGTGCTTGTTTTGATGGTGGGGTTTTTTGTTGTTTACTTTTTGGGGAAAAAAAAAATTTAGTATTTCTGTGGGGTTTTAGCCTGGATGTTTTTGGAGAGAGCACACCTCTCATTTGAATGGGAGAACTAACATATTTTACAGTATTTCCTGTAGGACTTAAGCACATGAGAAATCCATCCAGCTGGCAGGTTAGCAATACTGAGCTAATGATACCAGATCAGGCCAGGAGACTTCAGGGGCTTTAACCCTCTCTTTCTTTCAGAAGGAGCAATCTGGAGGAAATATTACATGGCCAGGCCCACAATAATACTTTTTTTAATCTACATCTGCCATTTAATTTTTTTGTGCTGGTGTAATAAGTAAGTCTTCTGTCAACAAGGGATAGAAGACAATATGAAGCTCTTGGAGGCAGAAGCGTCCTGCATCACAGACTGCCTGTTGCCTGGATCAGCAATTGTCTATAAGTCGTTTCTATAAATGCAGGTGATACTGCTTGTTCTGAGTGAGTGTTTTCCACCAGAGCAGAATAGTTATCACAATACAGATAGGTGTGGTCATTTATCTTCAGTTCTTACCTATAAACTTACTATACAGTGCTGCTTAAATTGCTGGGACCACAGCCATTTTCAAAATTTCCTTCTAGCTAAATTGAGCCTGGTCTTCTAGCACATATATTAATCTAAGATGGATCTGCTTTCTAATATCTATTTTCTTTGGATTTTCCAAAAGCTGCCACAGTAAGTGTTCCTTCATGAAGACTCTGATGCCGCCTCTTCTCCCCAGTGCACTGGCTGCTCACTCTGCTTATCTCTCATAACTGTGCATTTGGAGCTCTGCTGTTGTTAAATTTGCTGCATCCCAGACTTTATCACTGCTTTTATTACATTCAAATTTAGAACATGGAACTCTTGTGTGAATTGTCACACAACCCTGCTTCTGTTTACAATGAGTTTCACAGGCTGCCATGGGCAGGAATTTAAGATCACTGAAATACTCTAGGGCTTTTTTTTTTTTTTTTTTTTTTTGTTCTGGATTTGTCTCAGGGCCTGCTTGAAGTTTCAGTTTTTAAAAATAAGAGGTTCTAGTGAAATCTCAACAATTAGTTACCCGACCACTTCCTTTTTACAGAGCATTTGTTTTGGCTGACTGAGCACTGATGAGCTGTAGATGACTGCAGTAACTCTTCAGATGCATGTAAAAACCCATGTGCTTGGACAAACTCTGCTATGACTAACTTTCTTGCTCATTTCTCAGGCAGTCTTTCATGCATGAAAGCTCCCCTCTGAAATAGCCTCTCAAATTCAAATCCAAATATTTAATCTACTCTTGCTGTGCTGCAGGAGTGGTTGCTGCTCATCTTCTATTTGTCACAGAGCTTTAGTTCATTCACGAGCTTAGCATTAGCGCTGTTGCGAGTAGCAGGGGCAGGGAATGCAGCCCCAGGGAAGGAGGTGCAAACCAAAACATGGCAGGATGGGGTAAGAGATACAGGGCATCACTTGGAATAGCCTGGCTGGGCCCCCCAGCACCCTTCTGCACCTCACACAGGTAGTCCCTGACACGTTGCTGCTTAGGAGGCGTCCAGCGACACTTGTAGGCAGTGCGTGCCCCCTGCTTTCCCAGCCCACTGGATCAGCAGCTCTAGAGCATGCAACTCTTGCCTGCAGCTACATTTCCCACACTTTTCGGCTGTTAGTACGGACACACACAGATGTAACTGTACAGAGAGTGGCTCCCAAAGAGCCTGCTGCACAACTTCCCCTCCAGAAAGCCCTCTGGACTTGGCACTGGAGCAGCCAGGGCTCTACCAGTTTTCCACCCCCCACCTCCCAGGTGCAGCAGGGGAGAAAAGGCAATAAACCCCTGAAAGCCTGGCAGCAGCCAAGCCGGGGAAGCACTGCTCTCAGGCAGCAGCCACAGAAGGCAGCCTTGCATCTGCGGCAAAGTACATGCAAAGAAGCAAGAGGGGCTCTGCCGGAGCCGGCAGGGTATGCTCACCATTTGTAGCCTCTGCCTTGCTTAAACTTGAGGGTGAGCCCTGTCTCGAGGCACAGGAGGAGATTGAGCAGTGCCAGCAGCCAGTACTTTGGTTCTTTCTTCACCGCAGTCACTCTCCAGACCCCGATGAGAGAGTGCAACACAAAGAGCAGGCGAGTAACCAGAGCATTGAACAGCACCATCAGCTCCATGCTGGACCAGTCCCCCTGCCCTTTTCCCCGCACTGCAGGGGCCCAGCGCTTTTCAGGAGTCCTGGGAAGTTTCCCTGGGAATCCCTAAGAAGCCTGCGCACCACAGGCACACAGATCTCTTCTCCTCTCCCATCTCCACAAAGGGGCCCATTATAACAAAAAAGAAACAGCATCGCCCCTCCTCCAGACTTCCTGAAAACTTTTTAAAGGGAAGAAAAAAAAAAAGCTCATGCTTCCAGGCTGCAGTGGTTTGTAGTCCTCGGTACAACTCTGACCATGCTCAGACAGGGGTGTAAAGGGTTTCTTTCTGTCCCCTCTCTATTATCTGCTCAAGGACTAATCAGCAGGGAGGTTTCAGTCTCCAACGGTTACCATCTCTCTGCTAGCCCCACTTGCTGCTCTCATCTTGTAGATTTCTAGCAGAGACAAAATGTTAGCAGCAGTATTAATTTGACTCTTCTTTGCTAAAAGCTCCACTGCATTACTGAGACTGCAAAATCCTCTTTCCTCAGCCCTCCCCCTGAAAGATATAATTCAAGTCTGGGAGCTTTTAAAATTGTTCATTTAACATTGCAATACTGAAAACAAAAACTGTGTACTCAGTTCAATATTACAATCCCTGTGTGTAAGAGGGTTACAAAGCAGCAGAAGTTAGAGCAGCTAACCAGTACTGAAATTTAGTCAAACTACTATACTGAATAATCTACACCCTGCTTCAGGACTAAAGCAGCTCCAACGAGGAACTTGGAAATCAGGCTGAAATCTGGGATAGCACTTATGTTACCAAATAGGTGAATAGGAACATATACAAAAAATACACTGAATTTTGACTGTTAGGTCGGTTACCTCTAGATAGACCTTTATGTTCTGTGAGGACAGTCTATAACATATGGAGTAAGTTTAAAAATTACTTTGACATTCACTATGTCACTTGTTACAGTGATTATAAATTTTATTTGAATTTACACTTAGGTAACCTGAAGAGAAATCTCTTCTTGATCAGAATTGTCATTGTGTTGCTCCAGTTTTGTGTTAATTTACTGCCAAAACACTGAAATTGAGATACACCATCATAAAATACAAATGGAGAATCTGTTCCATGTAACCTATGGTGGTGCTCCAAAGGTCCTAACTTCCTAGCTGATTTAATTTTAAATATCCTGTTCTACTTTAAACACAAGGAAATATTCTAAGGGTTGTGACCTTCGAAAGACGATTTTTTTCTCAATTGCTATGATCGAAGTTTTCGTCACTGCAAAACCAACCTTTTCTCTATGAACTGCTGAAGCTGGTGCTGACCAGCTGATATCCTTGGGGGTGGGGGGGAGATGGATACTTAAAAACAACCCTGCCCAGAAAAAAAAAAAAAAAAGAGAAACAAAAGGCCATTCCACAGTAGAGATCACTCAGGAAATGCCTGAGTAAATAAATGGTCAGTGCAGTGTGCCTTTTTGAAGCAGCAAAATTGAGTTCCTCATGCTCAGAGGAAAATTAATTCAAGTTAAGGGCCTACTACTGATAATCCCCTGCCAACAGCCACCCTGCCATATCGTGTCCTGAGTGCTGTTGGTTCACAGCCCTTCCGCTGGTATTAAGGTCAAACCTTATTGAACAGGAAACAGTGAACAGACAGAATTGAAAAATTGTTTAAACAAGATACTCTTCTGTGGGAGTGCTTGATCTGTAAGAAATGACATGGGGGAACTGGTATGTTCATGGAGATCCTAACAGCACAGATGTCATAAACTTGTAAAGATGATGGTCAGTAGGACTTTCCCGTGATACTGTGTATTCAGGAAGGATGCAGTGAGCTTTGCTCATGGCTAGCAATCCTTATATTAAAGACACTTTGGAGCTGAGCTGCTTAACAAGGTAATCTCGCCAGTGAACAATCCAGACTTCATATTGGTGGAAGTCCCAAACTTAAATAGGAAGAACATATAATACTGACTCTGCCTAGCTGACCAGTGCACCATGATGGCAACGCAACAGGCTGAATAGAGGGAGGAAGTGAGTAGGTATGGATGACTTCAGTTATTCAGTCTAGAAGAGGCAAAACGTACATCCAGACTTGACAGAGCACATTTTTAGATGTCTCAACAGTTGTTTTGTGGAGCAGCTGGTTCAGGAGCCCATACGGGCAATGCTTGAGTCTAATCCTGAGTGGTTTACAGGATATAATGTAGAGAGTAACAGCTGAAGAGCTCCCCTGAAATGGGGATCTTATGGGCACCTTGCAGGTCTAAAACAGTCAGAGGTCTCTACCATTGCTGTGCTCAGCTTCAAAAAGGAAAACTAGATGGAGATGAGGAAGCTTGTTGGAAGTGAGACAGAAGGGGGAGCTAACTCTTTGCAGGGAGTATGGATATTGCTTCCATGACTCACATGGGAAATGCAGAGAAAACAGCTGTGTATCAAGAAAAATTTGAGAAAGCATGAAAAGAAGCCAGCATTGGCAGGGTGAGATTGCAGGACCAAGAAGGCATCCTTCAAAAAGCTGAAGTGGTGTCCAGATGAAGAAAACTGAAAAGATTATAAACTCTGTCAAGTTAAATACATAAACACGATAAAGCTGGCTGAAGGAGTGCAAGGGACAATTGGAAAAAGCATAATAAAAAATGTTATCTGTTCAAACGCATCCTGAACAGGAAGTCTGCCAGGGAATTGTTGGGTCAGTGCCCTCAGGGTGATAAGACTGTTCAGGAGGAGCTGATGAAGTCTTTGGAGTCCCAGCATGAGTACAGATGTACACTGTAGCATGGGATAGCACTGGTGCCTGCACAAAAGCTTACAGAATTAGTGGGTTTTTTTCCTTATGACACTGTACCTACTAGCTATGTTCTTTTCATAGTTGCTGCAACTTAGTTGTCAGGCTAATTGATCACAGGCTAGGGAGTACTTGGGGGAGAAACTTTGTCTTTACCTTGTTCTTCTACTCTTTCTCTGAGCATGGAGTTAGGTCTACTGTTGGTGGCAGAGAGTGGAACAGGTGGACCTTTGCTCTGACCTGAAATGGCACACTGGTAGAGACTTTCTAGTCTCTCGAGAAATTGACCTGGAGTGAGAGCAGAGTGGTTTACGCCCATGGTAGGTTTTTAGTGTTGGTTGGATACAAGCTCAAAGCAAGACTCATGTCTGTATGGAGTGCTCTACTAATGATATGGCCTCTCCCTCTTTCTGTCTGGAGACTTTGTCTATGTGCATGCTGAGAATTGTTTGTGCCTGGGAACCTTTGAGAGTTAGATGTTTCTAGATGAGTTGCTGTACTCTGGAAAATCCTGGACACAATGGTCCGAACATGTCATAGTGTGTGGGATTTTCATCCAAGACACCTTGGCAAGACCTGCTGCATGCCTTTTCCACATAGTAGCCAATTGCAGCATGTCTGATGCATTTGGGAAATGTCAAACCTTGCAGTGACCCAACACCAGTGACCTTCTGCAGAAATGGGAAACCCAGGACTTCAGAAAGCTGTGCCACAGAATCTTTGCACATGCCTTTGTCTAACTTCTGCTTTTAGGCCGAGTAACTATGCTGATTTCACTAAACAGACCCCATAACTCTCAGAAATTTGAAATCACACCAGTTCCCACAGAGAAACGGGTGGGAGATGGATCACCAGCTGAATGTAAGTCAGCAGTACCGTGCTGTTGTGAAACTGATGTCCGCATTAGCATGCAGACACAGAACTGAAATCTGCAGAGTGTCTGCTCTCCTCTGCTTGGGAAGGCCGTAGCCGAAGTACTGCCCTACTTTTGGCTGATGACGGGGAGTCCAGTGGAGAGGTGCAAGAGTGTTTCTATAGTAGGAAATTAATAAATTTTATAAATGAATGGTTGACTTTTAAATAGCAAAAGTGATATCCATATTAGGTTGTAGTGCTTATAGAATCAACAGATCCCTGTTCAAGCACCTGGAAGACTCTGGTTTAGATGGGTGTTCAGGGGCTGGAAATCTTGTGAGGAGGAATCCCAGTAGAAGTGTTCTGGGGGTTTGGTGATCATATGCAGAGTTTATTTTGAGGGGGAACTCTGAACAAAGGAGATTGTATCAGAATTTACTTCTTAATTGCTTACTTACAAACTGGAATGTTTTGGCAGTGAAATTTGGGGGTAGTGGCTGTTTGTCATCTTTAGTGCAGAGACTTTGAAGATTTGATTTACAATATTCATAAAGATATAATTACAGGGTATTAAGCAAGTAGCTGAAAGAGACCAGGGATGAGAATGGGTCGTAAATTCAATGCGAGTCAGCAATGTTTGTGCTATGAAGGAGACACACTGGGATGTATAAACAGACCTGTAACATGCCAGATTTGAACGATTGCTTCCACCTTCCTTGATGCTAGGGAAGACTTCAGCTAAACTACCCTAATTTGGGTGATGCATTTCCAAGAGAACTGACAGGATAGGGTGTCCAGAGGAAAATAAGAGCGCTGAGGTAAGAAAAAGGGGGTGCTGTGATTCAGTCTACAGAAGAGAAAACTGAACAGAGATGGAAGTGGCCAAGTGTTCAGGAAGTCACTGCAGAGAGGCTGGGAATGGCCAGTTTCCCAGTCCCAATCCATAGGGATGGAAGTGAAAGGCTTAAACAGCAAGAAATATTGCAATTATATGTCTGGAGACAGATCTTGCTAGGAAGAACAGCAAAGCAATGAAACAGATTGCACGGAGAGATGTTGAATCTCCATTGTTGCAGGCTTTTAAGCATAGATTAGGGAAACATCTGTCAGGAATGACAGCAATTTAGTTGATCACACTGTGGGGCAGAGGGCTGAGTAGAAGATCTCTAGAGGTTTCTCCAAGTCTTACCTCCTAGGGCTCTAAGGTTTATTTCTTTATTATCTGATCATTGTCTTGAGTCTCCAAGGAAGTTTCTTGCTTAAATTAAATCTGCTTAATTTCATTTCCAATAGGGTTCTTAAAGAGGAGGAAATTGTTCTGTTTTCTGAATGCTTGACTGTAAACTGTGAATGATTATGACAGCCTTATAAAGAGATCATGAATGGCAATTAACATACATGTTGAAATGAATGGGAATGATTCAGTTTTATATGTGAAACAAAAAAAATCTATCCAATTCTGGCGTAATGAAAGCCTGACTCTTGCTGATCAAATCCAAGAGGGGAAAGCCAAATCTTTCACAAGATGTTATGTGATAGAAGGTACTAGCTATAGCTCAGTAAGGGTGTGAAGGAAATGGATAAAGGAGTGAAAAAACAGCATAAAAAGATTAGCTCTCCAGTAAAGAGCCAATATGATTGCAGAAGCATTAAAATCCCTGCAGGAGATTTACTGAGGACTCTGCCCTGGATTAGAATTTGATATAAAATAACTTAACTGAAGTCATACAATTTCTGTGCCATTTGTAGCTCAGTTAATAGCATATGTTCCTGGAGGATTACAGTCAATGATTAAGGAAATTAGGTTTTGTTTGAATTTAATTTAGTTGTATAAAGCTGCTACAATAATTTACAGCTTTGATATTTAATATTTAATAACCCAGATCTTAAAAGTATCCAAGATATAGCAATGTCATTATATATTGAAATATTATCCCTGTAAGTCATTTATATTTGCTAGTTGATAAGAATGTTCACCAACTAGATGGGCTCAACAGGAGCTACTTGATAAAAAAGCTGTAGTTTTACAGGTGGTGGGTAAATTTTTCGTATCTGTTATCCAGTAAATCATAATTCACTTAAAGAACTTTGCAGTCTCAGTTTCAGTAATCACAATAATATACCTCTTGATAGTTTTGTCTAATTTCCTAGCTTTTGGCTTCATGACTATTACAAATCCCATCTCTTCTTTCTTATAAGCCTGCTTCTGCTCCTCCCCCTCTTCCTATTTTTTTTTAAATGCTTTCCTCAGTCTCCAATTTAGCAAGCCATCCTGGCTTTGTTCAGAGGAAAGGAAGCATGTGAAAGAACACCCCCATCTGAAAATCCAGCCCCCAGTATTTTCGGGCACCTTTCTACTTGCCACTAAGTTTATAAGAGCCACAAGATGTGGTCTTATCCTACCCTGTGCCCACGCCACCAGCTGCAGAACCCAGTCTCAAAAAATACTTGTACAAGCTTACCATGCAAAGTGCAAAACAGCACTGTGCCAAGCAAGAGCACAAAAGACTTACAGTGGCCAGCCTACTCTTATTTTCTCTCTTTCCCCTCTATAGCCCAGCCACCAGCCTCCTCTTATTTTCTCTCTTCCCCCTCTATAGCCCAGCCATAAATTTCACTCCATGCTTCCCTTCTTGTGCTTGTAGTCATTTCTCCCCTCTAACCCGTTCCTTGGAGGATGGGGCCCATCAAATGGTTGGCTGTTTCATATAGCTACCACCTGTTGTGGGCTGCTGCCTTCCCAGAGGTAGATCTGGTTCAGGAGAGTGGGCTTGGCACAAACTCCAGGTCATATTTTAATGCATTGTGAGTACAGCCTTTAGAAAGGAAGGAGAAAGCACTTACTAAAGGCATTGTCAGTTATTAGTGGGCATGACTCTGCGATGAGCACAAGGCCCCTGGCCACGGTGCCAGAGCTCCGCTGCCATCAAAGCTTCTGCAGCCCCAAAATATGGCACAGAGGAGTAGGTCTTCCCCTCTGTTTAAAGCTGGGGGGAAGCATATGAGCAGTTTATAGCTCTCTACAGTTGTACATCTTTTCTGTTGGTTTTATAGTTCAGAAAAAAAGCCTTCTGGAAGGACCATTTTTTTCTTAAAGAACTAGAAGGAAGAATAAAAAAAAATAAATTTTGAAGTATTTTATTAAGATTTGTAATTCCTCCTCCAGTCTGGGCTCTATTTCTGAGAACACACAGGAGTTCTGCAGCACTGCATATTTCAAAGAATAGAAGCAACCTTGTTCTGCAGGCACTATTTCAACCACAGTTGAAGTGGGATAGCTAAAGTTGCAAACACTGAAAAACTATAGCATTCATGCTCAGCAAAGAGGGAAACTTCCCATTTTTGGCTAGGAATCCTTTGAATGGTCTTCCTAGTCATTTTCTCTCCTGTTTTCTAGTGCAAGAATCATGTTATGGCCACAAAGGAAAAAATGTTGTTCAGGTTTGGGGCACAATGGAATGGTGGCTGGGCACAGATTCCTGGTGCAGCTATTGCTAGTGAAAAGGTCGGCTCCTTTCACAAATGGATCACTAGGCACACAGGCAAAATATTTCTAGGCAATGGCACTGCTTTTGTTTACACTGTCGGTACTTCTGCATCATATATTACAACTAAGTTCTTCCTCCATGATCTGAGCTCACTGGAACTTCTATGAAAGTAACTGTTATGGCACTGAGTCTGAGCTAACGGGTCTGAGGCCAAGCTAATACAACCGGTGTCTTGCTACAGCTTGATTTCTTCGGCCATGGTGTCTTGGTAATCACAATTATATGCCTCTGAAAAACTCAAAGCATAAGATAGTTTGATCAGTTGCCAAAATGTTGAATTTTTTAAAAAACCTCAACCTGTAATATTAGTACTGGGTACATGAGAAATCAGGTCTCTCACAAAGACAGGCTGTATTTCATGGGGAAAGCCATGGAAGGACACTGGCTTCTGTGTACATCTCTGCCTGATGAATAGCATCTTTGTTTTTTTTCTGTTTGTTTTATATTTTCCATGACATGAACGTTGTGTGTAGGCCTCTGCCATCATCACTCACAACAGTCAAACAATGGTACTTGGCTCTAGTCTTTATAAGCCGCTTTCCTCCCTGGGAATATTGGGGTTCAGTGATGATCTGATTGTATGTATTGATTGTATCCTGACATGTTCAGGATTTAATGAAGAAAATAATACTGAAGCTGTGTACAAAACTCCTTAATATTTCTACAAGCTAATTTGTTAAGATGGCATTTTAGTCTCTCTGTTGGAAAGGACTTGAAAGACTGGACTGTACCATAGAACACAGGGTGGCAGACCGGGAAATTATTGGAAATTATTGCATGAATACAGACAAGTGGAGGAGGAGCATGTAAAGGAAACAACTCTTCCCCTCTACCAAAAAAAAAAAAACCCCCCAAAAAAAAAACCAAAACCCTCAGTCACAATCTGCTAATCATATTAATCATCATTGAAATAGAAATATCTTTGTTGATTGTAAAATATACTCAATTTTACAAACAAGCTTCTTCCCAAAGGCTGCAGTTTCTGAACAAACCATCTGCTCAATCATTTTCGTTCCTGGCAAAAGGCTGAGTGCCAACATTTTTTTTTAATGTTATGTTTACCCATAACTTATTAATACTTATCTGACACCCATAGAGATTTTCAACTTTTTTATTTTATTGAGTAAAACAATATTGTTGAGTTGTCTGACAATAAAAAAAGAGGAAGCATTGTTTCTGATCACCCCCACAGTATGGCTAACAATGCCAGCTTGTTTATAAATAATGTCATCTGTTGCCTCCTCTTGAGCACTGTGTCCCATTGACTGTGCTTCCCTTGTCCTTTATTTGAAACATCTGTCTATGCTGGTCCTGGAATACATAATGACTTGAGAGACTGAAATAAAGAGAGCTGATATAGTGTAATAGGCATGTACAAATATCTTCTGGAGTATAGACTCAGCAATGTCACAGTAAATTCCTAATGGGCTTTAAACTGCCTTGAAGTCAAATGTCAGTTCTGAGTACTGCTGATGGGAAAAGTCACACATGGAAAAGCCAGTTTAAAAAACAAAACAAACCCAAAACCAACAAAAAACACCAACCCCCAAACCAAACAAAAAACAAAACCTAAAACACCAACTAATGATCCCAGTGAATGGCTACTAGCTCTCATGAATTTGCTGAATCTGATAAAACTGTGTTTGAAATAGCAAAATCTTACTTGACAGGAGGATCTTCAGCCTCAGACAAGAAACAATAAGGAGAGGAATATGGTCCTATTGCTCTTTGAAACATCCTGGCTGATTAACCCTCCCCAGTACCTCTATTGACTAGGAGCTGTGGATTCCCTGTACTGGAAGTTTGGGATCTACTCATTTAGTGTTCTAACATTAACTTTGTAGAAATCAAACTTTATCCAAATGTAATCTGTTTTTAGAAATCCTACTAATTGATTCTTTTTGTTGGTAATTGAATCAGAAAGCAGGAGCTCATCTAGAACAGGATACCTAAGATTCTGTCTGTTCTCTGAAATCCTTTTCAGTGTCTCAAAGCCAGACAACACAGTTTCGACATGCTTGTTGGAGGATTTGAGGAGAGAGGTAACTTGTTCACAGAAGGAGCTTTACTTTGACTGCACCAAATAAAACAGTAAATCTTTTAGAAAAAGCTCATTAAAATGTAGAGCTCAAAGACCCTCAGCCCAAAGAGAGAGCTGCCATATTCAGAAGTTCTACAAAAATGGGCCACAGTTACATCAGAAAAACCTTGCTTTACTAATTACAGCTAGTGTATGTGGTTTGAGTTTTGTGTCTTTGTTTTAGGCATGTGGGAGGTTTTT